>NC_034411.1:35811887-36071837 GCF_002078875.1 Numida meleagris | reverse complement strand
AAGAAAGAAAGAAAGAAAGAAAGAAAGAAAGAAAGAAAGAAAGAAAGAAAGAAAGAAAGAAAGAAAGAAAGAAAGAAAGAAAGAAAGAAAGAAAGAAAAAGAAAGAAAGAAAGAAAGAAAAGAAAGAAAGAAAGAAAGAAAGAAAGAAAAAGCTGCACAATTCACTGAAATACAAAAACAATCAGAAGAAGTTCTGAACATTAGGAAAAGCCATTGAGAATATCTCAAAAGCACAGAAGTGTCTAACATTCTGGCTACATTCTCCTGTTCCATATTTTTGAATGTCACAGTCCATCCAGCCTGCCAATTAGTCCTCAGGACAAAAAGCTTGCAATGCAACTGCAACAAACAGGGCTTACTTAAGGTAAGGAGCCTCAGCAAGCAAAAACATTAATTAGCAAATCATCATCTTTTTCTTTTTTTCTTTCAGATTAAGGTTGCCAAAAGCAAGAGAAGAAATCTGCTTGTACTTATTAAAAATAACCTCTCCTGTCAATAACTGAAATACAACTTGAAATTGCAAAAAGTAGAAAAATGGAGAAACTACCATATCTACAAATTACAAAGTGCAGAGTAGCTGAAATTTGCAAAAATATTTACTGCAGCCAACATTGGTTTAATGCAATCAAATGACATTCAGCATCTCTTTTTTGTAGTTGAGGATGCTGAATATTTCCTTACCAAAAGAGCTAGCAAAAAAATTCTCAGCCTTACTCTCTATTACCTGTTCTGTCACTGAAGTCACTTACACATAGTATCTTATGCGGATATTGGCCATCATAACAACAACCTAAACAGTGACAACAGTTTTTAGAAAGGTGTTTTTTTTTCCTCATGAAATATGACTCAGCTAGAGAGAATTACTTTTATGGGAGAAGGCATTCAATGTACATTTAGCAAAACTACCCACTGTTTATTTTATTGCTGCTCTGTTATGTAAGACCCCAAGCCCTGGCCCAGCCAAAATGGCATAATTATGCCACTGAATAACATGTTTCACAAACTGTACATGGAATATGTAAGGAAAAATGTAGATAAAATACAGGTTCAGTCTCGTTCCAGTGCATTTCTATTCACCAAATTCTAACAGCAGGTCCTTGATTTGCTCTGGGATGCCTGATTCCAGGTCTGTTGCAGTTCATAGGAACCTGTCCAAGTGATTTCATTGAGCTCAGAGTCAGAGAGTCATCTGAAATACTGCTTGGAAATTATCATATTGTTTAATGTGTCCATAATGGAATTTCAATCAAATTAGGCGTAAATAGGAAGTAAAATTTAAATTCCTATCTCTGAGTAAAAACTGAGTGAAATTTTGCACTTTCATCTTACTGAACACATAAGCAACACTTTCCTTATAAGAAAAAAGGTCCTGTTGCTATCATTACTCTTTTTGAATCTTCTCCACTTCTTCCTCATCCTTTTTGAGGAGAGGAGGACAGAAACGCGCACTGTTCAAAATGCTGACAAACCATGAATTTCTGCAACAGTGTGCTGGTTTTCTGTTTTCTTCTCCATTCTCTTCTTTACGTCTCCTAACATTTTATATCTTTTTATCTACTACTTAAAATTAAGTTCAGAATTTAATCTGCCCATGCGTTGCCCATTCAGACTGAGCTTGAAGGTACTTCTGCCATTCTTCTGTTAGTCGCAGCCCTGTTTCCTGTACTAACTTGCTGCTAGAAAATCTTTTACATCTCCTAGGAATATACTGAACAGTTCAGATCTCAGACCAAACTCCTGTAGTCTTCACTCTCTCCGTTACAAAACCAAATTTTCTTGACTGATATTTTCAAATTTTTGTCTTTCAACTAATTATTTATCAAACAAAAGATGTTCCCACGATCCCTCTCGAGTCTTGGCTGCCTTGTTTTCAAAAGAACTGTGATGCAAGCCTTTTCACAAAAGACATGCTGACTAGTCCCAAGTATATCTATCCTATCTATATTATATTTATCCAGTTGTCCTCTAAGTGTAATCTAAATTTCTACTTGTAGGCTTGTAATTCTTCAATTTCCACATCAAGTTCTTCCTAAAAACTGACATCATATTTGCCATCCTCTAATCTTCGGTGCTAGGAAAATTTTAAGGGAAAAGTTACACATCACCTACAGTAATACAGCTATTTCCTCCCTGTGTTCCTGTAGTGATCCTGAGTGAACACCATCTGTTCCAAGTAGTTTGTTCTCAAGACAGTATTTGCTCTCCAGACATACTGTAAGATTCTTCCTGTTTCATATTTCTATGCAGTATAGCAATCAGATATAATTAAACATTTCAAATTAGCAATTCAGTAAACCACATGAATCAAATTCATCTGCTGAACTTTATTGTCTGGCTTTTGACATCTTCAGCATAAATTACCTGACTGCGTTGTGGTACTAGAAACCCCACTGACATACTGGGAAAAAGCAGAATTTATGGGGAACTGTTTTTTTTCAATCAAGCAAAAATAAGAATAACAAAGTCCACTGAATTTCAACAACGTACAAACTCACATATCTTTACAAATATGGAGACCCTAACATGGTGCTTACGGCAAACATCTAAGGATTCATTTTCTTAGATGTTCTTCTGCTAATGTTGGGTAACACGTACAAAGCGGAGTCCTTCAGCATCCAAGTTAGCACATGGGAGAAAACACATCAAACACTAGTTAAGAGTACCTCATGTTTCACATTTAAAAGTTTCTCACATGATCTCATAACATTATCTTAATCATTTATATAACAGAACCAGAACGGAATTTGTAGACATTGCTTTGAAGACCTTATTTGTGGGGTTTTCTCCACCAGTAAGCACATCCATTTTGACTGCTTTTGATTTCTAATGTACTTAGAAAGATTTCCAGGTCAGATGCTATACCCAAGCCATTCTGCTTCATAATGATAAGGGACTGACTGAAGAACAAAATCCAAATGTCTCCATTATCTGAACTACCATGTTTCATTGATTCTTCATTATAAAAGTCAGTTTCTTACTTCACAGCTTGAGGAACTGCCATGAAACAATGCTTTTTGTTCAAGGTCTGTGTTCATTATGCTGAAATGTTTACCAGTCTCAAGGAACACATGGAGTGCTTTCAGTCAACTCGGTTATACATCATAAAAATTGTTTGTTTGTTTTTAATCATATTATACAAGTAACAACAAGTATTGGTAGAGTCCTAGTGTTTGATATTTTAATAACACATACATTAATAGTTACTGTTCTTTTTTAGGGGGAGTTTTTCAAAGGACAAAAGGTAGTCAAGCCTGAAATTGATATCCACAAGCACTTTATTCTGATTTTGCTTCTTAAAATCCTCATCTCAGTTCCAATATGTTATTTTTTGAAAAAGTTCTTTTAAAATTCCAGTAGTGTTTTCTGCTTTAGGTATTTAACTCAAAAGGTGGCATCCTGAAAGACACATTAATTGAAAAGAGTACTTTTTAAAATCTAATGTCTCCTCTAGAAGAAGGACATAGAAGTAAGTCTCCTCCTGCCAGAAGACCTCCTTCAACACTTTCTGAGCTCTGAAACATCCACATCAAATACAAAAGATCACAGGTGAAATGGAAAAAAGCCTGTAGATATAGGGCATGTAAGCCAGGCAGATTTTTCATGGCATGAGGTATTCAAAACTCAAATGCGGGGTTGCGAAGAAAGCTATGCCAGAATTTCTGTCACAGACTTGGCAACCAAGACGTCCTGGGAACCTCAGCTTGCAATCAGGGATGCTAGGAAGTCTAGTAAGGATTCTGGCACTCTGTTGCAGAGCTGTGACTCAGAATCTCAGGAGCCCTTGGCTGCTGTCTTGATAATGTCATTAAGCAACCATAGCACAGGAATGCAAAAATTTAGAAACATTGCACTTAGTGTTTCTAGGAAAGAGAAAAGCAGAATCTCCAGCTAAAAAGTAAATAAAAAAATAGTATTGGCTATTTATGACCAAATCAAGCCAAAAATAATGAAAAACATAGAATTTCTTATGGATAAAAAAAGCTGCAATTTTGGCATCTGTACTCACCGTTTGTATCCAGGAGTAACAGACTGGCATTTTCACACAGATATCAAAATAAATCATTCCGTTTTCAGAAACTTCTAACCTGGTTAGATATCAATTGGGCCCAGAAAGTCTTTAAGATAGACTTTGAACATTCAAACATTATTCTTTTAAAAGTCCACTTCATGCTGGTTTGACAGTCCTTTCTATCAGTTTCCATTCATTTTAAGGCTGATACTCAGAAAATCAATCAATTTTACTTTATGCTTGCAGTACAATACCTTGTTTCTTGTTTTCTAACATTACATTTGATTCAATATTCATTTGTATACTGGAAGAAAAAAACAAAATAAGCTACTGTCTTTCCATTTTACTCCAAAGGCAGACACATAAAGGTATACTTAATATACCTTTTAAACACCATCTATAAGTTTCTACAAGACTTTCTTAAAATATTCTCATGCTCTTTTTCTAGTGACAGCAGTGTTCTAACTGAAATGCTTTTGGTTGCCTTGTTTGAGCCCCTTCTCATTCTCAAATTCTGTTTCTTTCAGGAAAATGCATTATCCTGACAGAGTAAATGTTAAGTAAACACCGTTTTCTTACTGCCTAGTCTATCTGACAGTGGAACAATCTTCTACATCCCAATTACCTCAGCATGACTTAAGACAACACAAACTGTTTTTAAGTAGTGGAAGCATTTTTAGATATCTGAGAGAGACTTCCCATGAAGGCAGATTAATACCTGGCAGAACTTTATGCGCAGAACAAATGACATTTGTTCTCCACCAAAGACCCCTCACAAAAAAACAGGCAGAAGGTAAAACTTTACAATTGAGAAAAATATTGACATTTCTTAGTGAAAGAGCATTCTGTAAGTGCAAAGCTATCTAAGCATACATAAGTTTTACATACATCAGCTCCTAATATTTAAATCTAATGGAAAGTTTTGAACTCAAGTAAACTATTACTAACCCAGCTATAGAAAAATCACACAAGAAAGAGTCTAATCTTCCATTAGTATCAAGTACAAGAAGAATTTAGAGTAAAATCTGCCAAGACAATTCACAGTTGCAATTGCCAAAAGATAGCTTATGGTGGAGGAATAAAAATGAAATACCAGAAAATACGGAGACAACAAATAATCAAACACAGAATCTTACTGTCCAGCAACAGTAAGTACTGTCTTCAGGTAGGCTACAGACTTTTAAATGATTTATGTTCTTTGAAAGAATAAAATATAATTACTAACAAAAAGATAATAACGTTCTATAAATTCACATATAAAGTACATTAAGCTACAAAATACTTTTTAATATTATTTGTTAACTGGAATTTGTAGTTGCAAAACCAGAACAGAACATTAAGTAATGCCAAAAATCTGACCTTCAATACCCCAAATAAATCAGTGGCTATAGCCTGCTACACAATATGTACCACATCCAGGACATAACTCAGATTTTTGGAGTAAAATGCTACTTAGTGGCATATCCGAACAGGATAACTAGGTCCCCCATGGGGTTGTCTATTTTAGCACTTTAGTTCAGGTGAATAATCCACTTCTAAGGAAATTTTTCTACTTAGCCACACTTTAGTTCACATTACAGAATTGCATAAGAGGATACCAACTGGATTTCATTCATGTTGGGGTAAATTGGAAAATATGCTCCCAACTACTAATAAAACCATGGGACCAGACAAGACGTAATCTGAGATAGTTACCCTAAAAGGTATATGATGTAGACCCACCAACTGTTTCATTCCACAGATCTGTTCCTATTGATTTCTACTACTCTCTGTGGGTATCTTGAGTCATTCAAACCTTTTCTCATCCTTGGCCAAGAAAAGAATTTTGACTCACGGAATCAAGTCCCAGCTTCATTCCAGATGGTCCCTCAGGGACCCCAGGGCCTAGTCCCATGGGACCAGCACTGCCTACCTTAGAACATAAGGCTTTCCAGGGAGTCCAAGATCTTCTATAGTTAGAACCCATTCAGCAATCAATCTAAAAGCAACTAGAAGAACAAAATTCACGCATAAAAGTACTGCAAGGATTTATTCACACATAGAGAAGATCTGGGATTGAAGTTACTCTTTAACAGCATAGAAGGAAAACAAACACTACTATAATTAAATAAAAACTGTTTGTATAATAAATGACTGTCAAGATAGCACTGCAATATGGCCTAGCTTTTTCAAGTAAATAGCAGAAGATATGTTCAGCTTCTAGTGGCAGTTTAAGAATCTTTGGAATTCCTACCGCTACAATAATGAGAATAATAGTGTTTAAACTAAACTTATTAGTTAGAAAAAGTGGTACCATTGCTACCTGAATGTTACTTAAACAAGACTGTCTTACAGTTATCTTGCAGCCTTCCTCCCACGATAATGCTGTTCTTCAGCTTTATATAAGACATCTCTCAAGTCCCTGAACTTCTAAGGCAGGGGCTGGGAGAGCAAAATCCTTCCCATTGTAAGAGAAGAGCAGGTTTGAGATCACCTGATGAAACAGAACACATGCAAGACTACGGGGCCCAATTACCTGCATCCTAGTGTCCTCCAAGAACTGATGTAGTTGCCAAGCCACTCTCCATCATATTTGAGAAGTCATGGCTGTTAGACAAAGATCACTGTGACTGGGAAGAAAAAAAAAAAAAAAAAAAAGGAAGACCAGGGGAACTAAAGATCACTGAACCTCACCTCTTTACCTTAGAAGATCATGGAATAGATACTCATGGAAGCTATGTCAAGGCATATACAAGACAAGGAAGTGATACAAGTTAGCCAGCACGGCTTCATCAAGGGCAGAGCTTGCTTGACCAATCTGGTGGCATTCTACAGTGGAGTGACAGCATCAGTAGACAAGGGAACATCAATCAGTGTCATCTATCTGGACTTCTTCAAGGCCTTTGACGTTGTTTCACCCAACAACCTTATCTCTAAATTAGAGAGATATGGATTTGAAGGGCCGAGTATTTTATGGGTAAAGAATTGGTTGGCTGGTCGCACAGCTCAATGTCTCAGTGGAGGCTGGTGATGAGTAGTTTCCCCCAGGGGTCTGTGTTGGGACAAGTGCTCTTCAACATCTTTATCTACAACACAGACAGTGGGATCGAACGTACCCACAGGAAGTTTGCTGCTGTCACCAAGCTGAGTGGTTCAGTTGATACAACAGAAAGAAGAGATGCCATCCAAAGAGATCTGGAAAGATTTGAAAAGTAGGCCCAAGGTGTTGCAAGGTGTTGCACTTGTCAGTGCAATCCCAGATATGTGGGCAGCTTTGGAGAAGAACTCATTGAGAACATCTCTGCTGAGAAAGGGTTCTAGTAGATGAAAAGCTTGACACAAGCCAACAGGGTGTGCTTGCAACCCAGAAGGCCAGCTGTATCTTGGTCTGCATCAAAAGAGGGATGGCCAGCAGGGAGAGGAAGGTGATTGTCCCACCTCTTCTACTCTGCCCTCATGAGGCCCCATCTGGAGTACTGTGTCCAGGCCTGGGGCCACAAACAAAAGAAAGATGTGGAACTGCTGGAGTGGGTCCCGAGGAGGGCCACAAAGAAGTTCAGAGGGCTGGGGCATCTCTCTTGCGAAGAAAAGTTGGGGGAGCTGGGTTTGCTTAGCTTGGAGAAAAGGCTCAAAGGAGACCTCATTGCAGCATTCCAGTACTTAAAAGAGAGCTAATAAAAAAGATGGACACTGACATCTTACACAGGCAGATAGTGACAGGACAAGGGGACATGGCTTTAAACTAAAAGATGGGAGATTAAGGTTAGATGTTAGGAAACTTTTTGTTCAGAGGATGGTGAGGCACTGGAACAAGTTGCCCAGAGAAGCTGTGGATGTCCCATCCCTGGAGGCACTCAAGGCCAGGCTGCGTAGAGCCCTGGGCAGCCAGATCTAGTGGGAGGTAAGCCTGCCCACGGCAAGGAAGTTGGAATTAGATACTTACTGTTGCTTCCAACCCAGACCATTCTATGATTCTATGATAAAACCAACACAAAAAGTATAAACAAGGTTGTAAAGAAAAACGTTCTCCCCAAAAATCTGAGAAGGATGAATACGACCCAGCAAATTTTATTACAGACAAGTTATCAGAAGACAGAATTCCATTCTATCTAGTCATTCCAAAATAAATTATTTTGTCAAATGCCAAAATAACAACATTGCAGTTTAAAGTTCTGAAGATTGCTGTTCCTGTCAGGTCACATAGAATGCACATGAGTTAATTATTTATTTCTTCTCTGTCATCTTTGGAATTTTATCCAGGACATAAATAGCATGACTGAGAAAGAATGGGCTACAGGTTTTCAGAATCACAGAAAGAGCATTTTCTGCTTCAGATCCCTCATAGCAAGAAGCATAATTTGAATGACAAAAAAAATTTGTTAATTTTAATTTTCCTGTCTCCAGGAAGTCCCCCAAACCCACAATGCCAATCTGCAAATGAAATTACACCATCCAATAGAACACTGACAAGTCAGAAATAAAGTACAACATGTGTGGTCTGCCTGCCCGTTGTCTTTAGTGTTCAGAGTATAACCAAGATTCCCCCAGTAGCATTTTTGATTTCACATCTCCAATATCAAACAAGAGATTTGTCTATCTTGAAACCCTTAAAATATATATCTCTTTTCAAGCAACTCTCATGCTTTCCTTTACAATCTCACAAAACAAACTGCCCAGAAGCAGCTTTGATTCCTTGAGGAGTTTCATCTATAAAAAAAAACCTCCACTTGGGATTTTGGTTCCTCTTTATTCCATATCATGAAGAAAGCCCCAATGATATAAATATTTTTTTGGAAATAATGGCAGGAGAATTCTTTCTCCATGTATGAAATTCCATTAGCTTTAAAAAAAAAAAAAAAAAAAAAAAAAACAACCAGAATACTTGGCTGTACTGTTTATGCTAACAATCATAATGTTGAGAGCTGACAAAAACATCACTTACAGGGAGTTACCAGAAGCAGAAGTGTTCACTTAACATTCTTGAAGTAGCCAGATATAATGAATTGAACAGATGAAAAATGCACTTTTCTATACATGTATGAATTCTGACTATGAGAAATAGCTCACATAAATTCCATCATGCCACTTATGTTTTTAAGCACCACACCAGCAGTAGACAGCACAGATAGTAAGAACTAAAGGCATGAAATAATCAGCATCAGCTCACCTTACAGAAGTCAGCAAGCAATTCTATGGCTAGGCATGTTACTCTGATACTTTTTAGTCAGGAAATACTTTGGCATTGCAATGCATAATGAATATGCCAGCCATATTTCTATTTCCAGAAAAAAAACATCTTTAATACAAATTTTTAGCAGATAAATCAAAAATGACCTTTTTGTCAGAAAAGCTGCCTATTTCTTAAAGTAGCTTCTTTGAAGTTACAAGCCAAGGCATCATTAAGACCTCACACATCTCTACACAACCAGTCAGTGATGGAAGGAAACAAGCCATACAGATATTCCTTTCCACCCAGAAGCTCCTTGTAAGAAAAGTCCAGACGAGAACTAAAAAGTACTAATCCTTCAAACTCTTTTTTTGGTACAAACATTAAACTACCCTTATGGCAAATAGTTCCTCAACAGAGACAGCACTTCCATCACTTCTCTGCAAGTGAACAAGCTGAAATGAAATGTTTCCCATCATCATTTATAACTCCTGATTAAGAACTTTCATAGAACAGTAAATCCCAGAACATGTCCATTCATCTCAAAATGCAAGCAAGGCATTTAAAAGTACTTTCAGTTACAGTATCTATTGCCTTATGTAGCAGAGATCTGATGTCAACATCACCTTGAGATTAAAGGATACAGAAAGAGATTCCTGCTCCTGCTCCTTCTCATTGTGATGTCTTCCATGAGAGAGAGAACCTCTGCTAGTTAAGCTACACCGAGTTCCTCATTTATGGAGCTGATAACAGTTCAGAGGCAGAGAAGGAAAGTTACATTCTAAACTATTAAAAGTTCATTGAACCATTACGGCATGCAGACAGTCAACAGAGGTGATTCCAGAAATGCATCTTTTTAAGTGCATCTACTAGCTATATTAAGGTGCATAAGTGATTTTAGCAGTAAATATGTGACATCATCTTACATAAGCAGAAAGCCGATGAATTTCTGCTATGACTTAAGTGCCACTGGGGACACAAAACCAAAAGGCAGAAAGGGTTAGCTGCACATCTAGTTTCTCTCTGAAGAAGATCACAGAATCACAGAGGTTGGAAGGGACCTCAAGAGATCATCGAGTCCAACCCCCCTGCTAAAGCAGGTACCCTACAACAGGTTGCAGAGTTAGGTATCCAGACAGGTCTTGAATATCTCCACAGGAGACTCCACAACCTCTCTGGCCAACCTGTTCCAGTGCTCCGTCACCCTTATCGTAAAGAAGTTCTTCTGCATGTTAGTATGGAACTTCCTATGTTCAAGTTTTAGGCCATTACTCCTTGTCCTGTCGCCACATACCACCAAGAAGAGCCTAGCCTCATCCATTTGCCTCCCACCTCCCTGTAGATATTTATAAGTATTTATCAGATCCCCTCTCAGTCTTCTTTTCCCCAGGCACAGGTTATTCAGCCTTTCCTCAAATGGGAGATGCTCCAGGCCCCTAACGATCTTTGTGGCCCTCTGCTGGACACCTTCTCGGAGATCCTTGTCTTTTTTGAACTGGGGAGCCCAGAACTGGACACAGTAGTCTAAATGTGGCCTCACCAGGGCAGAGTAGATGGGGAGGATAACCTCCCTCGACCTGCTGAGCATGTTCTTTTTAATGCACCCCAAGATACTGTTGGCCTTCTTGGCCACAAGGGCACACTGCTGGCTCACGGCCAACTTGTTATCCACCAGGACTGCCAGGTCCTTCTCTGCAGAGCTCCTCTCCAGCAGGTCACCCCCTAACCTGTACTGATGCATGAGGTTATTCCTCCCCAGGTGCAAGACTCTACACTTGCTCTTGTTAAACCTCATCAGGTTCCTCTCTGCCCAACTCTCCAGTCTGTCCTGGTCTTGTCGAATGGTAGCACAGCCTTCTGGTGTGTCAGCCAATCCTCCCAGCTTTGTGTCATCAGCAAACTTGCTGAGGGTGGACTCAGATCATAATGACAAATTGAAAGAAGAGTTCAAATGTCAAATTAAAAAATTTGGAAGGAATTTAAAGCTTTAAAATTTGAAGAGTGACAAAAATTCACAGAAAGAGAAAGATGCAGAGAATGCAACTAAAGAGCTGGAGAAGCGATGGAAGCAGCTGGGTGAAGGGGTGGGAAAACAGGAATCAGTGCTGGAGAGGAAAGTTATGAAAGTATGGGGGAAGGTGTGGGAAAGAAGTGAGCAAGAACCTGAGGGGAGGAGAAAACTAAGGGAGAAAACAGACATCATACATTTTAAAGCATATATTTGAAGAAGCTTTGCATTTTTACCATCTGGCAGCATATGTGTTTTATTATGAAGTGCTGGGATGTGTTTAGTGGTGTGGGGAGAACTCTTTCATGAGCTCATCTGAGATGGATACCTAACATATAATTACCTTCTGAGAACTGGGAAAGGGCCCAGTGATGACTCAGATGATCATGTCTAATCCCATCACCAGCAAAAATTAAAAGTGGGTTCATACTAAAACCAAATTCTCACAGTGATGCAAACTTCCATACTCAGCTAAACCCCTGCGGGTGACATAGCAAATCCACCTACTTCGAGACAATATGTAACACTAGCATCCAGACAAACTAAGATTTCCTAGGAAATGCACTTCCTCCGGTTAGCATGTTGTTGCTGATGTGCTGAACTGTGCTGAGCCTGAAGTGAAATGCCTGATTCTATCACTATTGCAGGGACAATTTCACCCAATAATTCTCCTACTTTTAAGGTAACAGTGATGTTAAAGATAAAACTTAAGGAAAAAAAAAATTTACAACTCAGTTCTAGGTGTCTCTTTACAAATAGCCACATCTGACAATGATACTTGGGAGCAGAAGCTGGCAGTTCCTATTGTGTCTCAATTAAAATTAAGCATACTTTACAGGTCTTCAAGACCTGTTCAATTACCAAACTTGAATTTAAGTTCCTATTTACTTTGACTCACTGGTGTCTATATACACAACACTCTGGAAAGAATGTGGTGTTTTCTGCTTAGGGCACTTGCAGACAAATCACAGAACAAAGCAGCTTGATTAATAGACTCAATTTCAAAGAACTCTGCTTACAGGCACTAATCTGTTATTGAAGATAAGCCATGTCATGCATTCAAAGGCATAAGTACAGTTTGACACAGATAAAGTTATACTGAAATCATATTAAGACTCCTAATTAACTATCAAGTTGTATGCAGCCTTCACTTATCAGAATTACTTAAACTACTACTTAAACAGTTATGAACATTATAAAAAGCTGGGCATAAGAGAAGTAGAATTTGTCTCATGCAACTGTACTCACATGATTACACCTGTGTGCGTGGGCAAGAGAGCTGAAAAATTTTGTCTAAAAACTACAAAGAAAAAAAAAGCCATCTTATCAGCTTATCTACCAAAACACGTTAAAAGAAATAGCGCATACTACCCTGATGAATTTATTCCAAACTTTTCACAAGTGTACAGGTCTAATCAGTAAACTACCAGAACTGAATAATCATACTAAAGTCTGAACGTTGTTAAATTCTGCAGCTGCAGAGTTTGCCACACAATTTCTGTGGAAAATCAAGCGTTAAAAAATAAGTCTAATGTAGCTTTTTGGTAGGAAATAAAACCCTAAAAACAAAAACTGCAATTAAGCTGTTGAAGTCACATTTGCCTGAATTTGCAGAAAGCCTGACACAAGAGCTCTGAATTACGTCTTCTGAACTTTCAGCATCACCATTTATTATTTTGTGGTTAATCAAACAGGCTTTTCAGACAAACCAAGCTGTCTCCTACATCTTGCACAGAATAAGCCCCAGTTATTTCTAAGCCATCACAAATATTTGCCTTAACAAACTTTTATCACCAAGGAAATGACACTACACTATTTACTTTATAGTCAAAACTTTCAGTACAGATCTCAATTTCATCTTTTATGATAAAATCAATGAAAAAACCTCCAGCTGCAAAATTTACCATCTTCCAGAAAATGTCTTCATCCTCAGTATTCAATACAGCATACTCTCACAATGTATATTTTTTCAGATATGTAGCAGTTTTAAAAAGCTCCTTGTTTCCCAACTGCAATTTAAAATTTTCACAACTATAAAAAACATGCCATAATCCCTTGCAAACTGGTGCCAGCAGCCACATAGCAGTCTTGGCCAATTTCAGAAGGAGTCTTACGTACCTATTGCAATGTCGTATAACTGCAGAACAAATATATTTTTGACTCTAAATCACATTGGAGCTGGTGTTTAAAATGATTGGAGAACTGAGGCAAATTTGGCAGGAACTCGACGTCTGTACTCATGGCATATCTCTTTGATTTTAATCCTTAAACAAACACAAGCTTGGTCTGGAGTTGCGGTTTAAAGCTAACTTGCCATTATTCTTCAAGGCTTTCAAGGTACATGTACACCACACTTACACAAATGCTTCATGGATGCCAAAAACCACCTTCCTAAAAGGAATTTTTAAAAAATCCAGAAAAGCGTATATTCTGATATACGCTTTAAATTCAACTCAGCATGAACAAGAACATTCATACCTCCCTATATACTTGGCTGTTGGTATAGAGGATAAATCTAAAGTAAAAAAAATCAGTCTCTGGATCTCATGCCAACATGACTGTGGGAAAGCAGAGATGCCAGTTTGCTTTCTCCAAAGCATGCTCAGGACTTAGGACCAAATTTTGCATACATGCAAACTCTCTCAAAACGGAAGGAGAATTTTACCAAAAAAAAAAAAAAAAGAAAGAAAGAAAGTAAGGAAGAAAGAAGGAAAGAAAAAAAGAGAGAGAGAATTAAGAAGAAGAATGTTGGAAGAGTGTAGGATTTGGTTAATCATAATGCTTTCTGCAAGTATAAAGACTCAGCCTCTTCAGGTATGGAGTCATGAACTCTTGTTTTACAAGATTATGTTAACACTTATTTTAAGTAGACAACTTGTAGGTATCAGAAAACTTTCATACTGAAGACACAAATAGGTCAGATACAATACGATGTTCATATAACACATAATGGAAGATAGAGCCAGATTAATCCATGAATTACTTCTGCTGATTTCTTCTGGAAGTTCAGCGAGAGTTATCTGATTTTGCACTCTGAAGAGTGAGATTCTACAGCATCTAATGAACCAGGATAAATCTCAAAGGTGCTCTAGGCTTTTGCTTTTTTAACACAAGTCTGAGCTCCCACGTTGTTAAGACAAAATGAATTTTCTGTAGAATCAAACCATAGACAAACAGAACTTTCATATATTTGATAGTCCGTAAAAGATGGTACGTAGTACTGAGTCAAGAAAAATACTTCCCATGAACAACACAGCAGTTTCAGGACCAAATGATTCACATATGTTATGACATATTCTTGGGTACTCTGTTCCCAAGAGATGACCAAGTTTGACCACAGCAGGTGCAGCAAAGTACACAATTTTGGATTGGGGTGACAGATTCAAGTTAGCATCATTTTCAAAGATTAGTTGCCACGAGGTAACCAAGTAACAAAGCTTAACTATAAGGTGAATGTGTTTAAAATCAAAAAGAAAAATCTGACTTTAGAAGTTGTTACGATGAAAACCCAGAAACAGTACTAGAAGTTTGAAGCAAGTTGAGATGTTCTGAAAAGTACCACCTAATTAACAACACTGAGAGCCACAGTGACTTTCCACTCATCCTTTTCTATGAATGTAGTTTGTCATTTCTACCATGTATGTGATGGTTGTTTTTTTTAAAATAACAATTGCCTAATTATGCTTATCTAACAAAAGGTATTTCCTTAAAGAGGAGCAGCCAAGTTTTTGTCAATAAGCTATAAGGAGCAAAATAAAAATCCTCAAAAACTTGAAACAACTTCACAATAAAACCTCCAGATTTTTCAGATGTTTATTTAATAAAATATTAGCATTATTCAATTACAACAAACAGTGTCAGAAAAAAAGAGCGTATCCAGTTTAGAATGGTAGTTCAGTAGGGCCACAGACTAAATCAGTGTCGGTTTCTTCTCTATTGCTTTCCAGATATTTCAGTTTTTGACCCATGATCACAGATGAAAGGAAGCAATTTTATGAAAGTGATAACTAATTTAAAGAATGTCACCATGATTAGTACATCTCTTTTCTTCATTCTGCAAAGATGTAAGTCACAGCCTTGCAATAATAGTGGCATAATTTTAGCCAGATTCTGGTTCAGAACTCTAAAGATGAGAAAAACAGGAATGACAGTGGATCTCAGTCGCTTGTTATGATATGCACAGGATAAGTTAAAGCCTTCTATGATGCAGAACAGATTTAAGGATCTTCTTCATTTTGTCAAACACAACACAACTGAGATATCTTCAATAGCCGTCACACACTGAAAACTGCCATCAAATATCCCTTTTCCAGCTAGGTTCTTCATCTGGAGAACATGCAAGAATAGCAGGGTTCTCCCTCACCAAAACAAAGTGCCAAAAATCTTAGTTGGAAATTAATCAAGAGAACATGTTTACATCAGAATTAGCACTTATTTGCAGATACATGTGCTTTTTCTCAATTCCCACCTCATCAGCTACCTAAAGCCTGGATTCTTGAAGCTTGTTGCAGACAATGAAAAATTTCCTGAGGAAGGAGTAATATTAGACCTATCATGGTTAGAGTCCTGCTTGAAAGAATTAAAGAAGTCAATTCTTCCAAATACGGGATGATGGAGGGAGATGGGGGATAACTTGCTTCATTATCAACTCAAACACTCTCTTACATCTCTGCATGAATTCCTCAGTTTCCAGCCCTATGCTGTTTCATTTCCTCTAATCTCTGACTCTTTCACTCATACAAAAAAAATTCACTAAACAAAATACACCTCAAGTAGGTGTATGGGGAAAGGAAGGAAGGGTGCTATTCTCAGTTTTGTTTTGAGGCTCCACTCAATCCAGCTTCCCGGTTCAGAAGTTGCATCATTTCATACATTTACCTCCAATAAGTAGATGGCCGTTATGCCCATTACTTTTAATCTGGCTCATAACATCAGTTTCTTTCTATGGAAGGTAAATACAAGCAATATGTAAGACTGCTCCATGAAGCTAGCAATATCAGCAGGGAAGAACCAAGACCATGAGTAAGGAATCTAGTCACGGAAGTGATACTGTTTTTTTTCAGGACGATAGTCATTTCTATACCGTTAGTAATTTACTTTACTCCAAGGCAATACTTAAGTACTTTACTCTGAAGGTTCCTTTCTTTTATATATTGTTTTATAGGCAGGAAAGATCAGTTCTTTTAAAGTCACTAAATATTTTAATTTGAAATAACTATTACTAGTTCTTCTCTGTTTCCTTCTCCACTGAAATACTAGAGATGATTAAACTATTTACAGGTAAGTTATTCAGATGTAAAGTTTCTCCTGCTCCTATTTATTTTACAGAAAGATGATATGCCTGTTTTGAAAGACAAAGCAAGCTACAGAAAACAACAGGTTGCATATCTTTAAAAAAGAAAAAAAAAGTGTACGCGTAGAGAAAGAGGCTAAAAAAAGTTTATAGCAAAGTGAAATGTGAACACTTGCGTAAGTATTCTTATCAATTAAAATACTATGTAAACAGAAATGCAGGCTTACGTTCCTTCTAGAATACAAATACAATTTTTATACAGGAACTTGCAACTTGTTGCCCCCAGCTAAGCACAAATGCTTCTCAATCTAAAGTAGGCATTGAAATATAATTAGATTTTATAGTCAGGCTTGATTAAAGTTACAGCTTCTGTTACGAACAAAGCTTTAACTGGGTCATCTATAGCTTAGGCAAGAGTTTAATCACAGCTTCTCTCTGCTTTTAGGATAAAAAGTAGGATTTTCTGGAATGGACCACTTCTTATCTTTAGCTTTTTCTGGTATTATCATCACAGTCTGAGCTGTTTGCCATTTGTCTTGCCCTTAACATATCATTATACATGATAAGCATGAAAATTCATATTTAAAAAAACTCATACAACTACTGCTTCCACTGTACTATTTAAGAAAGTCTCATCTTTTATTTCCCTAATTCCATCTCATCAAAGCAAATATTTTTTTGTCAGTAGGTTAAATGTTACTGAAGTTGCATGTCACCTTGTTTTTCTAGTGTGTAAAAAGGCATCATAGAAACTGAGAGCTGTTAAAAAATTCTGGTCTGATTTGGAGTTTCATAACATTGCACCCTCTGTACAAGATCAAATCTTTTTAATCAGTTACTTCCTATGCATACTGTTGTTTGTAACCTCAGGCCAAATTTGCCTTATGTTGTTATTCAGACTTATAATGACTAGAGAAAAGTTGTGCAGACCTTTTGGCCGCTACCAGATTTGTACACTGAAAGCTTATTCTAAACTGATTAATGATGAGAAGGATATGATGTGACCAAAACCTTAAACAAATAAAAGTCATCGATGTCCATTAAATTAAGGGGTTACAGAAGAAGAAAAAAATACTTGTTTCAGGACATGAAGACCAAATAGCACTGAGAATATTCAGTAAAATATTTAGTACGTGGTCTATTTGCTCTGATGTGCTGTGGCTCAGTACAAATCTTCAGTCTCAGAAATCTGCTCTGCCTTGTAGCATTCAAGGATATGTAATTCGCAAAGATCGGCAGAAACGGCTGCCTTTGAAGTCAGCCAAATTCAGCTAAAAAGGCTTTATGATAATGCGGAGGCAAGTTGCCATTTTGAATGTATGAAGCCTTCTAATTTTTAACATACAAAATTCAAGCTTATTAGCTTTCAGTGACTTCAACTGGACTACACAGGACTTCAATACACACAGTTTGACGGTACCTTCAACACTGTCTCCCACAGCATTCCCCTGGAGAAGGTGGCAGCCCATGGCTTGGACAGGTACACTCTTTGCTTGGTGAAGAACTGGCTGCATGGCCAGGCCCAGAGGGTGCTGGTGAATGGAGTTAAATTCAGCTGGCGAATGGTTGTGAGCAGTGTTCCCCAGAGGCTGGTATCAGGGGCTGTCCTGTTTATTGATGACTTGGATGAGGGCATTGAGTGCACCCTCAGTAAGTTTGCAGATGACACCAAGTTGGGAGGAACCGTCAATCTGCCTGAGGGTAGGAAGGCCCTACAGAGAGATGGACAGCCTTGATAGCTGAGCTGAGGCCAATGGGGTGAAGTTCAACGAGACCAAGGGCCGGGTCCTGCACTTTGGCCACAACAACCCCAGGCAACACTACAGGCTTGGGGCAGAGTGGCTGGAAGATAATGTGGAAGAAATGGACCTGGGGGTGTTGGTGGACACTTAGCTAAACATGAGCCAGCAGTGTGCCCAGAAGGCCATGAAGGCCAATGGCCTCCTGGTTTGTATCAGAAATAGTGTTGCCAGTAGGAGCACAGAAGTGATTATCCCTCTGTACTCAGCATTGTTGAGTCTGCACCTCAACTACTGTGTCCAGTTTTGAGGCCCTCACTACAAGAAAGACATTGAAGATCTGGAGCATGTTCAGAGAAGGGCAGTGAAGCTAGTGAGGGCTCTGGAGTGCAATCCTTACGAGGAGCGGCTGAGGGAGCTGGGATTGTTCAGTCTGGAGAAGAGAAGGTTCAGGGGTGACTTATAGCTCTCTACAATTACCTGAAAGGAGGTTGTGGTGAGGGCTGGCCTCTTCTTCCATAGAACTAGCGATAAGACTAGAAGGAATGGCCTCAAGTTGCACCATGGGAGATTTAAGTTAGACATCAGGAAATACTTCTCTGAGAGTGGTCAGGCACTGGAACGGGCTGCTGAGGGAGGTGGTGGAATCACCAACCCTGGAGGTGTTCAAGAAATGTTTAGATGTTGTACCGAGGGACATGGTTTAGTGGAAAATATTCGTGATACGTGGACGGTTGGACTGGATCATCTTAGAGGTCTTTTCCAACCTTGGTGATTCTATAATTCTATGATTCTATGGTTTGAGCTATGTTAGCTACAAATGAAAAAAATTTACTTAGTAAGCTACCACTAACAATTGCTATCATTACCTTGATTTGAAGAAGATGTAACGGAGAACTTCAGAGCATTTTGTAATTTGCATGATTTGATTACATAAAAGGGATGTTAACTGTGCCTTGCCCAAAGGAATATACCCTTCCCAGAAACACACTTCTCAATATAACTACAAACTAGCTATATTAGAGTTTTTATAATCTAAAAGTCTGTAAAGGTTTCACTTACCTAACTTCTGAAGTAATGTGAACTACTCATGATTTTGGGGTGTTTTTGTTTATTTGTTTTTTAAGAGTAGGAAATTTTAAAAAGCATTAGAGGATAAAATACTTCTTCACTAAAGCAGGTCTGTAATTTTCTAGTTAGTTTAAAAGTCTGTTTGTGATCAGGTTTTTACTAAGAATTGTAACATAACTCTCTTCCATGCCTTTCTTCCATCAGCAGTGGAGAAAAAATATAATTTCCTCTGAAGTCAATCTGGATTGACAGCTTAGCATCAAAGCCATATCCCCTGCTTTTATGAGACAAAGGCCATCTCTTTAGCTTCACAGAGCTTCTCACATCCAAGGTTCCAAAACTAAACCTGCATCTCCAGTTCCCTGCAACTAAAGCTTGTCATATCTCGGGAAAACAGTGAAAAAAAAACATTTGCTATGCCATTATCAAGTTGCCATAAAATGGCATTACAATGTATAATTAGTGAAGGAGACAAGTCTGTGACACAAGACACACAAGGATTTGGTCATTTGTTTCCATCTACCACTACTGTGTCACTACTACTGACAGTGCCACTACTGTTTTGACTAACAAAACAAAAACGTGTTCTTAATACTGAAGGCATTGCAATTACTACTATGAGGACTGAAACAAATGCCTGGAAGCATCTCTATAGCCTCCTCACCAGAGTACTGTCCTCAGTTTAGCTCTGCACTGAAGTAAAATTCTAAGTCAACTTTTCCATGCATATTTGATTACTTCTCCTGGACACAGAGCACAGTGAACTACAAAGAATGCCATCAAACTCCTCCTACAAAGAACAGTTCATTGCCAAAATATTCTTCATTACTCCTCCTGAGCTGATGATGCCTCTGAGGCACCCATAGCCGCTGCTGATAATCCAGAAGACAATTACCCTAATGTGTGTCAGCAGCATACAGAAAAGGGAAGATGCACAAATAGCGCTTCTGAACACTGAAGCAAGATTTTCTTTCATGATCTCAATTTTACTGAAAGGGCTTCAGGAATAACAAATCTGTACTGGAACAAGCTAGCTTTTGTCTCAGTGTCTACTTTTTTCCCCAAAGAGCTCAGATTTATTTTGTATGCAAAATCACAAAATGGCAATACATTTAACCATTTGATGGTGGGTAATACTATCTGTTCCTGTGCAGAAGCAAATGAGGCCCTGCAAGGGTTTAAAAAAATTGAGTCAGGACCCTACCCTAGACAATTTGGGTCTTTGTTTCTTCTTTATTACATTTCTACTGTGCCAGTTATGACAGATCTTCTGGTTTCTAGCAAAGAGATGCATGATGAACTTCTTTGTGGGTGGGCTATGAAAACACAGACAAACTTGACCATTTTCAATGACTTTTCTGTAAATCTCCTCACTGGAGCGCATGTAAATGCCAGCAGCAGCAGCTGCCATAGCAACAGAGTTATTTAGGAAATAATTTTAAGTGAGTATCACAGCATATTCAGTCTCATAAAAAAAAGGCAGAGTTGGCAGGAAAATGGGAAAAGGGAGAAAAAAATAAGTTATATGACTTTTTTTTAAAATTGAAAAATTAGTTTACGTGTTTCCCATCTACTTACCAATACAGAGGAATCTCTGTAAATCAGTACTTTCTTTTGAATAGTTTTGGAGCTTTTACTGCATTTGAGAGCTGCAAAAATTAACAAACACTCATGAAGAACTTCACAGCTGTGACACTTTAACTGCTGAATGCTAAACCATGTGGAATACTACTCTCTGAAAAACAGTCTACAAATCAGGTTTTCTTAGTTTAATGAAGGAATAAGCTGACATCATGATTTGTGGCACTGAACTTAAAATGACAGGCTCCCTTAGAGAAATCCAGCTCTTACTTACAAAATAAGAATGTTGGATCTTTACAAAAGAGGTTTTTTAGAGACTGCAGATACCTAGATCAATGAAGTAATTTGTTTTGAGATTTTTCCACTTTCATCATCTAATTGAAAGTTCAGAATTAAGAGACAGTTAAGAGGTTAAAGATTAATATATGGAATACCACAGAATCACAGAAGAGTTGACGTTGGCAGGGACCTCTGTGGGTCACCTGGTCCAACCCCTCTGCCCAAGCAGTGACACCTAGAGCAGGCTGCCCAGAGCCACATCCAGATACCCTCCAAATATCTCCAAGGACAGATAATTCACAATTTCTCTAGGAAATCCATGCCAGTGCTGTTGTCCAAACAGTTTAAAAAAAAAAAAAAGTTTCCTGATGTTGAGACAGAAGCTCCTGTGTTTCAGTTTGTGCTCATTTTCTCCCATCACTGGACACCACTGAAAAGAGCCTGGCTCCGTCCTCTTTACACTCTGCTGAGTGTTTGTATACACTGATGAGATCCTCCTGAGCCTTCTCTTCTCCAGGACAAACAGTCCCAGCTCTCTCAGCCTTTCCTCATAGGACAGACACTCCAGTCCCGTCACCATCTTAGTGGTCCTTTTCTGGACTCGAACACTTGGTACTCCTCCAACTAGATCTTTGAAAAACTGAAGTGTGGGTCACTGAAGTCCAGCACTGTAATCTTGCTTTTTGTGCTGCTACCTCCTCTTAGGATCCTGAGCTCCATCATCTCACAGTCACTTCAGCCAACACTGCCTTTGACCTTCAGATCTGCAATGTTGTGAGTTTGAAGTCCAGCACAGCACCTCTCTTCACTGGTTCCTCTACTATTTGGATCAGGAAGCTGGCAGTTATTATTGTCATTAACTCATACATTCCTTTCAAAAATTTTATGTGATTGCTCAGACGTGAGCTTGTAAAGAGGGGTAAGAGGGAAGAATTATTTAATTCTTTCTCTTATACTGAACAAGCCTTCTAGCTTGTTAACTAATAGCAGAGGAACAAATCGTTTCTAAAGAAAATCTGAATACTAATGTCAAAGCAAGAACACAACAGAAAACAAGAAAGCCACATCACTTCATATTTACATAAACAAGTAGTATCTGTACAATATATGTAGCTGAATGTAGAACAGATACATGAGGTTTTCTACCTTAATTACCTTCAAAGACAAAACATTTGTTGAGGTGGAGAACAAGACAAGTATTATGGTCATCACTGGAGAAGGGAGGAAGACTTCTGTTTGTTTGTTTTTGAAGAGAAAAGGCCTTGTGTGAAGGGAGCACTTTTTCACCAGCTGCAAACCCCACTGAGCTCAAGTAGGCTTTACAGATCAGAACCAAATCCTGTCAGAAGGATTTGGCTAAAATCTCTCTAAACTTCAGGGAAAGCTTCCAGCACAAAGTGTATTGCTGATGGCTTTGTGTGTGTGTGTTTTTTTGTTTTGTAGTTTTGTTGTTGCTATTGTTTATCCCCCTCAAACACAAAATATATCCACATTCCTATCAGAAAATAGTTACAGGAAGGATCAGAAAAATGTGCTATTGTAAGTACAAATGCTTCAACAGTGACCCTCAAGAAATCTTAACAGCTCCTCAAAACCAAGGTCAGTTATAGCATAGCATATTTTTAAATTCTTCTGGTTTTGATACACTATACGAGCTAAATTTCTGTATCTATGCCTTCATTGCTCTTATTCCATCATTTGTACTTTTATATGGATAACCAGTGACAGATCTTCTTCCTATACACATTTAGGGCAGCTACATCCATGCAAATCAGTAGACTCATTTGCCTGCTTAGCACCAAAAATATTATATAAAAATATATTATTTGTTTTTTTCAAAGCATGAATGTTTGCAGTAATGACAGCATAAGTCCTCTCTTCAAATCCACTATTACATCACTCAGTCTTCTATACTTATTTTTAAATGTAATATTTGCATGTGTACACATGACTCCAAAAACAGCCATATCAGTGTTTGCTCACCTGCTGTAGCACTGGTGTAAACTGATACTATTGAAAAATCTTCTATTGTGCTATGATAGTCTATACAGTATTCTCCTGGGTTAGCTAAAAATGCAGTGAAAGAGCTAGCCACATTTCTGATCTTTCCATCTACTCTACCTTCAAGAGCTGGTACAAATAATGAAGCGTATAAGCTCATTCTTAAAAATTCTGCATAAGCGAAGACTATTTTTAATGACAAATTCCATTATTTCAAATACTGAAGAGTACCACTTAAATACTAACAGCTATCTTTATCAGTTCTCTCAGTTCTAAAAAGATTGAATGCATGTCATACTCTGAAATGATGTACACATTATATACTTTTGTTTCTGATAGTTTTTCCTTCTTTCTAGATAAGTTATTATGCTCTCAGCTTGTGAAAAATCAGCCTATAATAAATAGGTATTACTGTATATTAGAATCCAATCAAAAATTCTCTACACTAGAGTGGACAGCTGATGCAAAATATGGATATCATAGTGTGCGTAACAGGACTCTGAGACATGTGCTGTCCATGCAGAGTACCACAAGAGCTAGTTTCCTATTATTCTGTCCCTATTTGTGCCTGACAGTTACAGCCATCACAAAGACCTTTTCCTTTTTCTAAATGGTACTTTTAGCAAAAGCTACAGTGAAATTCTTCAAATGATATCTTATTAAACATTACTAAAACTCAAGGTAAACAAACTAGAAGCTTCTAGCACTGGTGAGCATTTCAAAGAGGAACCAGACATCTCCAGTCTTTGTTTTTCAAGATTCAAACTCTCTGGAGATTCCACTATCTCTACTACTCCACAATAACTATTGCCAAAGGATTTAATCCTTCCTAAAATATGCATTCGGGATAAGTTAAAGTTAACTTCTGCTGGCCTAAAACACTTCCCTATAAATCCCTGCCCTAAATTAAAATTAAACATAATACTGTCACGTCTAATTTTTTGTATTCCTAGACAAAAGTATATTATCCACATTATGTATACTTTACATAATATACCACTACCAAAGATGAAGAGGATTTTTTCTTCACATCATGAGGTGTCATTGCTCTGTTAGACACTTAACCTAAATTCTATAGAACTTTAAGTTTCAGTAGCAAAATATTTTTATTGATCACAGACTACCATAAAAGCTGTGTCCATTTTAGTGCTTTATTGTTTTGTTATTTTATCTTGACATTTTCAAGTATCTTTTCCTTCTTTCCACTACAGCAGGTCAGCTCACTTTGGCTTGCCAGCATTGTTTTGTTTGGAATATGCAAGCACTGAGAGAAAAGCAAAAAAAAAAAAGAAAATGCTTTCTACAAATGAACACACATTTTAAATGAGTTTGCCTCAGTCATGTTTCTGTACCTTTCCTGTATCCAGATGTCTTTAGAAAGTAACTTAGCTTTGCTATCAAGAAACAGATGCAGAAATTTCCTCTCAAGTTCCACCAGCTAGAGGTTCACATACATTACATTACTACACTACAGAAGAATGCCTCCAGATGGGACAGAAAAAAAAATCAAACATCACATAATTTAATAGTACAGTACATATCTTAGTTACAGTCCCAATTCAAGTAAGTAGATTGCTGATTCATTGTATGTCTGGTTAGAAATTCTGGTTAGAACTCTGATTCAACATTCAATACTGTCCCTTCAATCCTTGCCAATTTTCCATATGAACTTCTGGCAAAGAACTAGGATTAAGGAATATGGTTTATTATAATTATAGCTCAACTCTCCACTTTGTCTGTCTATGGGCACTGCAAACAAACCTGAACCAAAGCATCACAGTCTCATATTTCTAGGTTAATCCACCTGCAAAATCAAAATATTTCCTACAAAGCATTACCACAAATCAGCCTGCCCAGTGTGGATGGGGCAAACAGAATTGATGAGAAAGGCAATAGCAAATACAGATTAGATGAAAGCACTTGAAAAGAAAGCATCAGAAAAATCAAAACCAATTGTTCTGCATGTGTGTTTTTGTTTTGCTTTTTTTTTTTTTAAAAAAAAAAAAGGACAACAGTAAACACTGTTAGATTAAAAGACCAGTTTTAACTGTAGAACATACTCCGAAATTAACTGCATCGCAAGGCCATCACTTACATTCTGTTTATTTTTTTTTTTTTAAATATGCAATTATGGTATTTCTGAAAAAGAGAAAAGGGAGATTATGAAGATGCAGGTCACAATGACCAGAGACAATACATAACCATCTCACTAATTAAAGTTGACCTTAAAGTTGATCGGTAGCCTTTAAAACAACAGTCCACCACAGATTGGTACCTCTTGGTCCCTATCCCAAGTGTCGTATTTAGGGAACTACAGCCCCACACAGGTAAAAGTGAGGACTGTCAGAAAATGTTCTTTTCTGTTTAAATAAAAAAAAAAAAAAAAGGAAGAAAGGAAAAAAAAAAGATACACTGGCAAAGCAGCAAAGCCAATTCATTCAGAAACAAAAGGAATGTTCTCCATCGTGGGTCATAAAATTTCACAGAAGGGCATGTTTTTGTTTGACTACTTTAATAGGAAGCTCCAACAAACCACTATGGCAGACTAATGCGACCTTATGCATAACACAGTAGAACAGAATCTCCTCTAATTAATTCTGCAGCAAACTTAATACTTCTAGCTGGATTTGAAAGAAAAAAAAGAAAAAAAAGCCTCCTGCACATTGTTTTCACAATTCACTTCCAACCCCCCCAAAAAATTAATTTTTCTACATGAATCAGCACTGGTATGAGAAGCTTTCCCTCTTTGGGAAAGATAGGCAACATTAATACTTTCAGTTCCTAGTTAAAGCACTGGTTTAAAGGCATCCACACTTAAGTCAAAGAGAGCTTTCACTGATTTCATTAAACAGAGTAACCCATACCTACTAGACTTCTTCCTCTCAAAAGAGCATGGCATTTTCTAGTTAAACATAAGGGTTTCAACAGCACCTTGTCAATGTATCTGTCATAATATGAGCAGAGATAACAGAGACAACTCCAGTTACCTAGATCAGTTAATCCACGTGCCACTGTGAATGTGCATTTAGGGAAGAAATTGTTCAGGAGTATTTAGGTCACAAATCCTTTCCATCACTGGCATCTGGTATTAGAATTGTGGGCATCTGCCATTTAATGTTTGTTCTAAAAGTAGAAACAGTTTATCCTTGATAAGTAGTAAACTGCATATGACTTGGCTAAGAGATATTTCTGATATTTTTTTTTAATAGAATCTGGTTGTGTTCTGTTTCTTAGATTCGATACTCCATCTATATCTACATTAGTTCAAAACATTTGTTTCTGTCCTACCAGCTAGTAAAAGGTAAGAGAGTTCTTAACTTGTAACACTGAAGATACCTTCAAAGTGAAGGTACTGTGGTGATGGGAGAACTGCAAGAGCAAAAATTTTACCGCATACAAAGCTTAGACTTAAAAAGTATCTGTCATATGCTGCTCTGAAAGGAATAGCCCTGCTACTGTAATAAGGAGAAAGCACAGTTGGAGTTGCCATACAACTTCCTTAAGTAGAACATTAAGGAATGACCAGTACGTCTTAGAGCTGCCTTCCGCAGACGGCTCTCTATAGCAATGCTGGAAGTAAACACATCAGAAGTACTCTGAGAGCACAGCAGCCTCACACTACTTTGTACAAGACAATGAATATAGCAGAAAGTTTCTCAGCGTATGAAACATTTGGCATTAATTTCCTCAAAGATTCTTTCACCAGTGTAAAATAATAGGAGAATAATCCAGCCCAGATTTGTCAGAATTTTATTGCAAAGTTCAGTACATGCCAAAAAATAAACTATCTGGATAATCTGCATGCCATGCACCAGCACCCTTTAAAGTGTATTCCACAGGATGTAATATCAGGAACAGTTCCGCCAGCTGGAGCATAGATAAATTGGCTTTAGAAACCAAAGAAAATAATGAGATGCTTTGCAAGAGAATATTAATTAATCAAATAGACAATAAATTAATGTTTCTCTTCCTTAAAAGATTATGGATTTCAGAACAGTTATCTACAAAGTAGGTTCCTTTTATATGTAACTGGCCACAGTTTTTTTCCTATTATCTCCACTTGTTTTGCATACAATTTGTATTTGGTGAGAGAATGTGGGAGGTCTGCAATTTTACAAACGAGGAAGCTCTATACTAAGCAGTCATTGTTACGACAGCGGACAACCAATTACTGTAGAGCTCTGAGTCTGAAAGACTCTCACTCTGCAATGGAGAGAAAAGTGTAAAAGAAGCAAAAATTCACCTTCCGCTCATTTACGCAGATGTAACTATGGTGGCTTTAAATTAACTGGCTGGAACTTCTCACTTCACTGAGCAGATGACACGACACATTATGCCTATTTTTTAAAACAGCAGTTCTACAAGGCACAGATGCTTAACCAACCATTTCATCCACTCTCACACAATAACTGGAAAAGGGAAGCTGTTAAAAAGAACTGGTTTCAGATAACTTTAGGCAATGTTAAACAGGCAAAGAAAGAGTAATTAGTTGTACTAATAGCAGTACATACTAACATTGTAATTCACAATTATGTGAAAACACACACAAACATGGACTCTTTAGTAATAAATAAAAATATGCTTTTAAAGTTAGGTCTCCATTTAGACTGATTTGAAGAGGAATATAGTGTAAGCGGGTATATAAAACAAAGGGATCCATACTGGTCTTTCCAAATAATCATCTTAATACTGCAAAATTGTTATCTGCTTTTCCTGAAGTTTTTCATGGTTGATATTTTGAATGGAAATATTTTCACAAACATCGTATGTTATTTATTTCATGTATACAGTAATTTATAGTGTAATAAGACACTAGAACACTGAACACATCACATTACCTCCATTTAAGTGCTGAGACACAGAGAGACTGATAAGATTTCCAAGCTTCAATAGAAAGACCTTATAGAACAAACATCCCAAAATATCTCAGAGTCCAAGCTACAAATATACCTTTCTACTTTGCATTACAAGGGCTTTCCCTAAAGGGCCTTGCCAGAAATAAAATGTGTCTTATAAAATCAGTATTAACACACACATTTTTCTATCTGAATTAAATTAATGAATTTAATTTCATTCATCACAAGTTAAAATTATTGCACATGCCTCGAAACAGAATTTTATCACACTGATTGAATAAAGAAATGTCATCTTCTGCTGAAGCATCCAAATGTTGAAATACCATGAAAAAAAGCAATTGTGAACTTCCTTATATTAAAAAGATCTCTGATTTTAAACAAGAGTCAATGTTAACCAAATATTTCAAAGAAACCTCACACAAATATGTTCACACTTCTCTTGCTATTCTATTTCTATAACTCTTATCTCTTCTGTAATTCTCCCTTGCAGTTCACAAAAAGGGAAGAACTGATGTCAACTCCAGAAGACCTGATTTAGTGTCAGGAACAATTATTTTGAGCTGGAGACTGGACTAGATGATCTCCACAGTTTTGGTTTTGTTTTGTTTTCCCCAAACATTTCCATGATCCTACAATTACAAGCAGGAACGCTGAGATGCAAAGTCTGTCATTTGCAGAAAATAGGAAACAACAATCTAAATGTTTTGGAAATCTCATGTCCCATTAAACACTACTAAGATGCTCACTTGAAGCTTTGGTTTCTATCTAGTTGTTTTATTCCTTTTCAGAAATAGATCACTGAACACCCCAGGGAACATCAGTAAGAGTAATACTTGAACCATCAGAAAATGGTATCATGGAGCACCAGCAACAATACTATTGAAAGCCATATAGCCTTCCCTTATCCAGAAAGTCTAGGTCATCTGTTTCATAAAGCTGTACTGAAAAAGTCACTGACTTTTTTGACACAAACTGTAATCACAGCATTTTAAATATAAACTTGGACTATAATTTAAAGATGAGGTCCTCTCCAGTTCATTATTTTCTCTATTTGTAGTGCATCTCCTTTCATTTCTCCCCTTCAAAATATGTCTTTAAAGAGATTTCAACAGCAAAAGGAAACAGCTGGAGGGGACTATTTAAATTTTTAGCATCTTCCACCCCCCATTTGAGTGTGTTCACATCAAATGGCACATTTCAAATGTTTTGGTTGCAGTCAGCCATCTTCACATCCTATCATCTCATAGTATTCCTATCAAGTCACTTTGCATCTGAAGCCACTTTCACGTTTCAGGAAAGTTACCTGTTCTTCAGTTCTGCATATGCACGCAAAGCTTTGCATCAGGAGTGTAAGCTTTCTATTTCCAAGAGGACTAGAGTACATGACTATTTACCACTTGACTTAGAAGAACCCTACTCAAATATTGAGAAATTTAGACATAAGGCTTGTTTACTGAACAGAGCTGTTCAGAGTATGGCAAGATAGAGTAAGATTTTTAAAGAACAGGAAAATGAAGCACAGAGAAGAAGGATTAGGTGAGAACAAAAATATTATACTTTGCATGTTAAGAAGGCACAAGAAACCAAAACTCTTGGCCTTAGGTTTTACAGAAAGATGATTAGAAGATAAAAATTGTGTCACTATCCAGAAAATTAGCAGTAGCTGATACTAAGAAAACTTTTCCAGTAGTATCACAAAAATTGGTGTTCTATGTTATCTCTGAGCCTGCAAACTAAATCATACAATTAAAAGGCACTCTTACTCTCCTCTTGCACATTGGCACAATGCAGAAAGGTTTGTTGAAGGACTAATTCCAAGTTTTCAATACCATCAGCCCTACACCAATGTACCACACAGATACCAAATGCTTTCAATTTTCACAGTGTTTCAGCTGCTTTTGAGGAGCTCATTCAGCTTTGTCATGTAGGATCATGTCTGTGTAAATGATGAAGGTGTAAAATAGTTTGACAAGTTACTACAAAACAGAAAACCAAACTTTTGAAGAAATGGTAAGTGGGAGAATGCTACAAATGAGCTTGCACAACACTGCCAGTACAGGAGATCTACTATACAGCAAACCGAAGGCTGAGGGTAGCTCCTACATAAACTATCTGAAAATTGAACGTAAAGATAAGGCACCATAGAGAGCAACTTTAATTTTAGAAAGGCCTGGATTTTCATCTCTACTTGACATTCCATAAGACTACATATTAAGAGCCCACAAGCCTAGGAAAGTTAGTCATTTCCCAGAATCCAAAAGCAGTACACAAAAAGAATTATTCCCATAATCATTTGCTGTTTAAAAAAAAAAACATAGCCAGAGATGTTTTCAGAAACAGAGGATAAAAACTGTTTATTCGTTTATTGTCACTTCAAACATTAAGCTCATCTCTTCAAATGCATCCCTTTACCTGCAGCTAGATTTTAATTGTGCACTCACAAACTCTTGTAAAACTCAACGATAAAACTATCATCTGAATAATCTTCCTGCTGTGTGCTTAAATGGCTTGAAAAGTACTCTGTGTCCTTGGAATAAATTGACTCAAATACAAGAGTACAAGATGCAAGATAAGCAGAGAGATCAATAGAGTAATGTGCAGGTTGAGCCAATAGATACTTATCAGTGGCAAAGCAAGTAGTTATATATAAAAACAACACAGTCTAAGATCATTATACTGATAAATTAAAATGGCATCAACCACCAAGTGCTCCTGAAAGAAAGTCATCAAATGGCAAATGCTACCACATGCAAAGTAGCATTAATGAAAATCACTCTCAACAAAATTGGTTTTATATCCAATAAGAAAAGTGCAAAATTCCTTTCAAAAGTCTATTTGAAAACTAACTAACTAAATAAATAATTGATTCAGAGTTACATTTGTACTTTTTAGCTTACAAGAGAGACAACTAATAGCTGGAAAAAAAAATAAAAAATTTGATCATAGAGTTAGGCAGGTGCATGATGAACTCTCCTGGGTAAAAATAAAAATAACAGTATTATTTCTTAAAACCTTTTCAGTAAATTTCATGAGCAGCTTATTTTTTTTCTTAGACAAACACTAAACATCTGCCACTGGTGCACTCGGTTTCACCATCGCCTTGAATTCTAAAATTATTTTAGAAGGAAACTAATTAAACCCAAATACACACATTCAGCTGTGTTACCCACTAGAAAACCTTTCCACGTGTGTTTGTCTCCTCAGAATAATGCTCTGAAATGCAAGAAGAGGTATCATGCCAAAAGTCATGCCAGCCAGCACTGTAAATTTCATCCACTAGCTGCTGTATCAAAGACAAATTACATACAATTTGCCTTCATTGAAATACAGAAAGGTTCTAAAAATATGTAGCCAAGTAGTCTTACTAATAAATGGGTGCCTTACTGGTTTTGCATCCTAAATACTCTGCAACACTCTAAAGATTTTCTTCCACTAAGACTCGGGGAACCAGCCTTGTTGCTGGTTCCTTCAGATGACTTACACTGACCAACAGAATGGTGTTCATACTTAGCAAACTTCAGACAGTCATGACTATGCAGTCAGAAAAACTACTGCTGTAGTTTAGCATACTGTCAAAATGTGGGGTGCCAAACATTTTCTAGCAGTTTTAAGACTTGACCATTGTATCAAGATCTTGTACTTTGGACCTTCCATTATTTAAAATTGTTTTCATTTTTTATTCTGCAACTGAGATACTCTTGTGTAGATTTCTTTTAAGCGTACAGTGGTCTGTGTATTTACACTGACGCCTTAGTCGCTTGCAGAATTACAGAAATGCTTGTTCAGACAAGTACCAAAGGGTAGTATTTACAATATCTCAAACTTACAATAACCAAAAATTGAAATGGTGATTGAAAATGGTTATACAGAGTCACATGAGGGATGTGCTCTTGTGAATTCAATTTTAAAACTTAAGAGCCTCACAAACAGAAGATTTTTACGACAACTGAAAATAACCAGTTAATAACCAGTTTGTATATTTGATCCCTCAAATCTGCAGTACAAAAGCCTAAGATTTTTTGGTAGTATATGTAGGTAACTCCAAAAGTAATGCCTCCTACTTACTTCTATGGAAACTACAACAGATAAAAAGAGCACAATAATACTATTTGATAGAGCAAATTCTCAGCTACAAAATATTATTTTTCAGCATAGTCACCATCATTAGCAGATTCACACAGATGAGCTGATAGAGACACTCTTCACTCAGTGGTGTGACATGGACATCCAAAACATGGCTTATGTTTCATGTCACTGTTGCCACTGTTGAAACACAGCACCCATTGCCTCTTTGTGCTCATATCCACTTTTTGGTCACTAGAAACGTTCAGCATGTGTTGATAAATGTCAGTGGGTGCCATTTATTCCCCATGGAGGAATTCGACGACACACATTTGCTTCATATGTACTTCCATGCTGCCATCTGTCACACAGCAAAAAAATGTAATGGAATATTGGTGGGAAGGTTCAACCTCTACTGCTGTACCACCATCATCTGCCTCTGACACCATGGATCAACATAATAAAACAGGAGGTATTACTTTCAGAGCAGCCCTTGTATCTCTCTAAAAATGTTTTTCCCCAGCAAGATAATTTGACAGAATAAAATAATATGATAAGATAATTGTCTTAACTTGGAAAATAAAAAGTTTTTAAACAATCTAGCCTGCACATGTAAATCCATCAATTCGTCCACCAGATTGGTGCTTGCAATAATCAGGTAATTTTTTGGAAGATATTTGTATTGATGAGCATCGCATTTGAGTGCATACTTCAAAACAAAATCTAGAATGTATAGCTTAGTTTTCAATCATCCACATATCTCCAGAAAATAAAAATAAAAAAATGAAATGTACTGAAGCAATGGAACCACTTTGAAACATCACGTAATACTGCAACTGAATTCTAAAACTGGAAAAGTAATTCTAAGTGAAAGAAAATAATAAATATATCTTCCTTTGGGGAAGTATGTCTGAAGGTAGCCATGAAATAATTCATACAACATTCTCCTTAACTTTGTGTTTATTAAAAAATCTCTTTTCCTTCAAAAAGATTCCAAAACAGACAAAATTCAGAACTTGCAAATTCCATTTTAAGAACAGTGAATGGAAATAGATCTGAGACATTAACACATCACTTTCAAGCTTTAAGATCAAGCAATACTCTGTAAAAAAAAAAAAAATCAATTTGTCAGGCCAGGAGATGAAATGCATTTTCTCGTGCATTCTTAGTGAAGCACAGACCATCAAAGACTCTTTTTATCTGAACTGCAAAGTCTGGTGAGCAGTGCAAGATAGCGGATTGAAAGAAATACAGACAGTCAAAACCAAAAAAGACCCTTGTAAATTATTATTACAATAAGCTAGAATGAGTCTTTCTTGTTTAGAATTTCCATTACCTAAAAGCTGCAAAGAGAAGCAATGGTTTGAAGTGGTTAAAAGAATGTTGGTTTCCCAAAGAGCTTCTATAAATACCACTTGGATTTGTTAGCTGATTTACTGAGTTACAACATTCTCAGTGATAACGCTGTGCTAATATAAAATATGAATAATTTTGCACACTTGCAATGGAATTGGAATTCTTAACTTTTTTTGTTTTTTAAAATATTCAGTGACGGTAGACTGCACTTTGTAACACGTGAAAATGTATGTGCAAGTAACCTCTCTTTCACATGTATTATAATTAAAGAGCATCAACAATGTATGCTGAGATGCTTCAATTATTCTGGGCGTCAGCAACTCTGAATTCAGGGTCTTCAATAAACACTGTAAATGCCATTAACCCAAGAGGACGTTCAAATTATATCCAAAATTATTCTGCTTCTGCTTTTTACTTAATAAGTTCTTTCACTTGCATTCATTTAAGTTGATGGCAAAATTCAAATTGTGGCCAAGTCAGACATCAGTTACAAAGATTTAGGTGGAGTAATAACCTCTTGTTTGCAAAAGGTCGTGGTTTTTAAGGGGCTTCTTAGATTATGCTCGCAAACAGTCTTAGTCTGTACAGGTGACTATTTTTGTATAATATCCATGAACAGGATTTATTCTGTAGCAAGTTTGATCCGTTATATTTATCTCTATTTTTTACTTGTATCTTGTGACCCACAAATCTTAAACTACAGAAGATTTACGGGACAAATCCTGCGGCTTTCCAGGTACTTCAGAAAAGGCAAAAATCAAAAACTTAAATGTCTTTCATATGTACAACCAGTCTAATTCGGTTTTTTGCTACATTATGATGTAATTTTGGTAACGTACCATCCAAATTCCTGTAATTAATATCTATTAACTGCAAATAATTAGCAAAACATTGTATCTATAAATAAACAGATCTCTTAATGCAGATCTCCAACTGCACTGTGTGTATGATTTGGTTCCTTGCTCTAGGGTTTAGGCTAAAATTTCAATACAATAAAATTATGCTTTTTGTTAGATTTCTGTACTGAGCTGAATCAATGAAAAATGAACTAAAATGCAAAAAAAAAAAAAAAAAAGAATGTATAATAGCTCATAAAGAGGTTTTGTGATTGCAGAAGGAACTGCTTGACTGGTCGTAAATTGGTCATATGCCTACCTCAGACAACCAGAAACATTACAAAACCCAACACACCATCAGGCTTAAAATAATCCTACCTTGGACACTACCAGAAATAGCACAAAATCCAACATAACATCAGACTCAAAATCCTGCACTGTCTACGATTATGACTCAGCCTCACTAGCATCCAACAAGATTCTAACAAAGTGATACTGATCCTACTGTTGTTATTTATAACTGAAAAAAGACATAATCTCAGAAGATTGCGTTTGGCAAATAAATTGGTTTATGAGTGACATGCTAAGGTGCTTTTAATCTTACTTGATAAAAGTTTATGAAAAGTGAAAAGAAACTGGACACTAATACAGAGTAGAGAAAATATTTTAAATCATTAGCAAAGCTATCACTCCACAGCTACAGTTTTATGAGTACAAGAGGTAAATGAAGAGAGACCTCCAAAAAGAAATTACCGTATCTGCTGTAGAGGTTAAGAAGGAACACATGGTACTTGCTAGCTCAAAAGCAATACATGCAAAAACATTTGAATATATTTTAATGTCTTCAACTAAGTATTACATGGATATCACAAAATGATCTGACAGAATAATAATGGATATGAAATGCCCAAACCTCCTGCTGATACAGTTCTATAGACAAGATGCACTTTTAATAGTATAGTCTTTTCTCTACAACACCTCAAGCACATTTCCGTGTGTTTAACACAGACAGGTGTAATAGTAAAAGAAAGGACCACACTGATAAAGCATGGATTGATTTAAGCTAGGTGGAAAAACTTAAGTCATAACTCAAACAGCTGCAGACATGGATACACATGCGCACACAGTTTGGGGAAACAAATACTGCTGGCAGTATCACAGATGTCAATAATATTAACCTTAGTGCAAAAAACACATTACTTATAGCCCACTGTTTTGCAAATCTACTCCTATTTCACAGGAATACTCTGCATAGAACTGCATAGGTTCATTCAGATCTTCACAAGTCGTGTTAAACACAAGCTATCCACATGAATGAAGACTGAAAAACAGGACTTGAACTTCAGCATAGTGAATGTTCAAACATTAAGATATACTGCTGAGAGGTACAATTACAGTATAGGTTACAAAAAAAATAATCTTGGGGAAAACATACTGTGAATGAATGCCTCTTTACTTACACTCGCCATAATTCTTATTCAGTGTCCTGATTAGCTTTAAACTGCTGAAAAGCAAAATCTCTCAAGCATGGCTCCCACATTCCGCTTTAGATATAGATATCCTCTCTGTGCTTCTAAAATTTCATATTATTTCAAGCACAGTATTCATAGGTATTACAGAAATGAGGTTAGGCTACAGTGGTTAGAAAACACAAAATGCCACACCATCAATAAAGGCCAGTACTTCCAATATTCTTGTTTCAGTGCACGAGTTTCCCTAGACAATTTACAAGAAATTGAAATGAAAATAAGCAGATCATTGGAAAAACTATTATAGATGCCATCTGGTATTCACAGATGGGCCTGCACTGTAGCTCATGTACATTCCTTCCTTGTCATCACTCAGAGGAGAACTCAAAACAGGTAAAGGAACAGAATAGACAACTCCAGGAAGTATATTTCCATCATGTGCAGATTTAACCACTGCATTTCTGCTCAACACTCTGCTGGGAGTCAAAGTTCTCCATGCTGGAAAAACTTCACTCAAAAAGGACACAGAATCCCTTAATCAGAAAGTCAAAGGTTAGATCTGTAATGAATTGCATAATCACAGTGAGTTCTGAAAAATGTAACTGGTAAAAGAGTTATCAGGGAAAAAAGGCAATATTTATTACTGTGATACTGCCATCACCATACTACCCACTGTCCAAAAACGCAAATAATTTTATCTTCAGTGTCTCTTTGAAGTCTGGTTTAGTCCTCTACAAATTACAAATGGAAAACAGAGGAACAACATTGCTACCATTTTGTTGAACAGGAAATCAGAACAATGAATCATATCCATGTTCTCAGTGCCTTATTTTCTGAATGCAATATTTGACTTTAGACAAGCTTCTTTGCTCTTTTGCAAACTGCATTCTTGCCATAGCACAACAATTCACCAGCCATGAGGAGTCTACAGTTCTTGCAGTACTGTACAAATAAAGAGTTTTTGTAGTTCCAATCTTGTTTCTCAATAATGTGGGTAAGGGTTGTTTACTTTTCAGATAAACACTGATTCATCCATTTTAAATAATACCTACGTCTTACTTAGCTGCATCCTAAACACCTAAGCACAAAGGGCCTGTAAGTTTTTCTGCTTCCTTGACATGGAATGATTTGTTCAAAACCATTCAGCAGCGCAATGTAGACAATCTTATTTCTCCCACACTCAGTCTCCCTCTGCAAGACCACACTGAATCTTTACCGGAAGGCAATAGGCTGAGATCTGACAGATTAGAAGTGTGATACAACAGATCACTCATCACAAATCATCCTAGCATTACCAAAAGGTATGACTACTATTGCATTTCAATGCAGTATTCTATCTACCACTGTTTTTCTACTATATTCTAATGCAGACTACATCCTCAAGGCATCATTCATCTCTTCATTCATGACAAAGGAGTTATGCTGGCTATTGACTAACATCTCATTTATTCTCACTTGTCAGAAGTCATTCACTGCTTTAATAGTGACATTTACTTTGAAGGCAAAATGGAAAATGTAATCAAAACATAAGATTTAATTTAGATCATTCTACAGTACACCCAACTTCAGTGAGAAAAGCCCACTTTTCACACTTCTAGCAGGCTACCATCAGGACACTAGTGAATAAAAACTTCTACAGCATTTCACCTGCACAGAAACGACTTGGTAACTTTCAAGAACTTAACGTTAATAACCTGAGTGAGGACAGCATTTATCCTGCACCTAGGGACACACAAAGTAAAATTCCATGTCTACATCTACAAAGTAAAAAGGAAAAAAATTCACTGCTTTAAATAAAAAAAAGTCAGAAAGGAAACATTCTCCCCCTCAACTGCAACTACCAGATGCTTTCTGTTTGAGAAAGTTTCTGTCACAAAGATAGCTAAAAATGCAATCATGCTGAATGCTTCTGTTAACACTTTTAAGTACGACTGACTAATAAATAAGCATGTAAGTAGTCTATCTATTCAACACAGCCTGCAAAAAGAATAGGACAAAAATATTTAAACACAGCCAACAATATGGCTAAACCTTCAAGAGATGCTAAGATATTCACGTCAAATTTGAATACTCATCTAAAATCCATTTACCATGTCTTATTATGGATTAAATGAAAAGCTCAAAAAGTGGGATAATGGAGAAATGTGAGACCATACAGAAATCCATTTCTTCTTGCTAAGGCCTGCCAAGACAACCAAAAATGCCAACCTTTAGGAACAAATCATGTGAATGATTGAATTTGTAACAAGCTCCACTTCCATCTTGGTGATCCTGAAATACTATTCTGAAGGTGAGGCAAAGACCATTCCACGCACTGAGGAAAGAAATATATAGAAATTACCTGGTCTCAGCTTCTACTGAGAAGTCTCCCCAGATCTCTTAGCCATCTTGGTTTTATACTTAAGAGTGTAGAATTTCATGCACAGAAGTTATATTTTCAGTTTGCTAGTAGAACGCGAAAACCCAACAACCTCCCGTGTCTAATAAGTGCACGCAATAAACTTAAGGTTTATTGATGAACTCATGATTATAGTAAAGGCTTTCCACTGTGGTAACTGCAGAATGAGTATTAAGTAATTGATCTAGTCTTTTTTTTGGTTGTTTTAATAATTTCACCAGGACATCAATACCAACACCTACCATGGAAGACACGGTTTATGAGACCAGTATTCCTTTCTTCCTCAACAGAAACCCTGTCAGCATCACGGTGCAATGTTTGTTCACTACCCAGGGGGAAGAGCACCACCTAGTGAAGCTTCGGCATTATTTTCAGAAATACCTGCAGATCCGTGCTGGCCTCACTCAACCTTGGCATGGGTCACATGAACGTACTGCAAGTGACAAAATGATGAAATGCTAAATATTTTCCCTTCAGTGCTTCACTTGCAGATTTTTTCTTTCCTTGAACTTATTCCATATCTTTTAACATTGCTGAGAGCAACCAAGCACCATAAAATGATCTAGTTCAAGAAACTATTTCACAGGACACAAAGAGCAGAATTTCTGTTCAAAGTCAAAGCATGAAGTGTAGTTCCTCAATACATTTAAATAAATAAATAAAAGAATGGCAAATCAAAGGTACTTAAAAACAGATCCATGGTCCTGTGTAATACCCTTCCAGACAGCATAAAGTGAAATCTCTGCATCCTAGGTTGTCTTTTTGACTTGGAAACAAAAGGCACAGCCAATCTAGACTTATTCATTTATGGCTGTAGGACACTTTATTTTCCATAGCTTAAAATGAGAGCTCCTATAGAAAGAAATCCAACTGGAATTCTGGAATCAAAGCTATCACTCAATTTCCAGAGAGAAAAAATAAAATAAAAAATAAAAGCATAAAGCAAGAGAATCCCAAAGACAATAGCACTGGTTATGGCCTGCCTGATCAACTGTGTTCCTGAGTTTCTGTTAAAAAGTTAATGTGATGACAGCTACAGATCCATCAAAACAGATAAATAAAAAATACAAATGAAATTATATTAATAGACGATCTCTATACTTTTTTTCTGGATATATATATCAAAATGAGACACAAACAACCTGAAGGAGAATAGCACACTGTATTTAATAATTGAATATGCACTTAAAGATCCAAATTTAATTTTAACTTAGGTGGAATTGCTGGTAAATGGAAAGTAAGATCAGAACTATTTTTGTCCACAATAAATGGGACAAAGTAGTTCAGGTCACAAGAACAGTTCAGCAACAGAATAGCTGAATTGCTCAAACACTGAAAATTCCAATATTTAATGAGGGCCTACAAGAAAGATGTGGAGAGACTCTTTGTAAAGGAGTATAGTGACTAAATAAGGGGTAAAGCTTTTAAATTAAAAAGAAAAAAAGTAGATTTTGATTATATATTAGGAAGAAAGGCATTTCTCCTCTTTTTAAGACACCAAGCAAATGTTTTAGCCTCATGAGCATTAGTATGGTTCTTCTCTTCTGACAGATACCATTCACTACCCTTAACCTAAGGAACCAGAATCCTATTATTTATTTTCCCAATTTGATTTGGGTAGCACGAAAGACATGATTTGTGAAAAGTTACTAAAAACTTTACCTCTTAGCGACTTGAATGAGATTTGTGGTTGCTTAGTAACTATGAAAAAAATCTGAGACATTTGAAATCTAGTAATACTGTGAGCAGCTGGGTAGAACTCTTGTTCTTTACAGTGTAACTGGCTAACAGAGAATTCCTAAAATAACAGTACTTTTCTATCTAATGTAGTACTTTGATAAATTTAGGGTACTCTGTATAAAATAAACAGTTAAACTTCACAGAACTTAATCGAGTTCAATTATAGTATAGATTATCTACATTACAGATGACACAGCAAAAATAAACTATTTTAGCCATACGGAAATCTCAGCATAGCCCTCTATGACAGCTTTAATTCATACAGTAAGTTGTACGCTTGCTCCTAGGAAGTCATTCCATTTCATAATATTGAGTTTATTCTTCAGATCCCACTTTTCTTGCCTGTATCACCAAACATGCCAACATCATGGTACAGTCACGAATTGTTCCATATACTGCACTACATACAGACAGAAGCGTGCAACATAAAGAGAATTCTTATCGTAAAACACCTACCTCAAGGTTGTGTAATTTTGAGGGGGAGTTGTTTTGTTTCTTATTGAGCTTTGCCATTCTTCTACACTGATACTGATTCTATAATCAAATGCAGTTGTATGCTTCCCACTGATATCAAGAGCTACAGTGAATCTATACCTGAGGGCAGAATCTAGTTCACAGATTTATATTTCTTACAGTCTGTAGTTTAGATAAATGTAGGTGTGAAGAAGCCCTAATATGTCTTTCTTTTAAAAGGCATTCAGTAAACTGCTTATTCATCCTGATATAAAAGTAGATCAGATAAATTATGTTTTTCCACCAGAATTTAGGGCACTTTGAATTACAGCTCTTCAAAATACTTTAGTACTGAAAACAGAATCTTGAAGAGCAAGGAAATTCTGATTTATTTTAGTCACAATGCATCTACAAGAGGAATGAGTCGTATAGCCAAATATGTGCAATTCATTTTTACAGCGTGGAAGGAAAGGTACAATATTGTTGCATTATAAATAGGAAATACTGTCAAAGACTACTACATTTTTATATACTCAATAAACCAAGATTTCTGTTCATGTTTATGCAATTTTGATCAATTATGATTCAATAATCGTATTACAAAAGAAGTGTTTGTTTGGCATAATATTCCTTCCAAAATAACTTCCATGAAGGCCGCAAGCTATTTTTTTTTCTTTTTCTACATCAACAATAAATGGAAGAGAAAGAGAAAATATTTCTTTAGTCCTCAAAGGGAGAAATTTTCATTTTCAGCTAGATGATCTTTGTGCATCTGAACTGCACTGTGCTTGATATCTCTTTCTCTGTGGAACAATCCTTCCTCTCTAGAACTACACATTACGTCAGCTGAACGGGATTTCCTTAAGTCAAAGGAAGAGGAAAACACACATGAACAGCAGCAGAAATGATGCAGAAGAGCTGATATTTTTGAAATTCTCATTTTACCTGAAACACAGTTTTCAGGAACATCTTCTTACAAATCTGTACAAGAATTTGAGGAGAAGTACATCAAGGATATATTTCTATCTGGCCAGGCTTTGGGATCTATTCAGATCTTGCTTAAGGTTTTTCAGAATGAAATCACCACATCTTTTGTTTGAACACAACATGATAAACCCTTCACCTCCCCAAAAGCACTCCTGATATGAATCACACTGAGGATCAATTACACTTCAAATTCCATTTAGTGGTTAGCAAAGAAGACCCTAATTAATTAATTAAAACACAATAATGGTAAAAATCTTGAAAAATGGGCAACGGACTTATGTATCTTCTACAGCAAAGATGGATGAAACATACATTATGGTGTCATTTCTCCAGCTTCTAATTCATCAACAGAAGTATCATAGCCAGAACTATCCTTGAAGGAAAAGCTGGTAATAGAAGAAAAAGCAAGAGCAATGCCCTGTTCAACTCAGAGATAAAGAAGTTTCTCAGAGATACAAAGATACATGTACATATTTGTATACACATATGCAAATAAACTGAAAGAGAACCACAGCAGCATCTAAAGAAGGAAGCTTTCAAACATAGGTACACATTTACATGAGCACAAAACAGGTCCAAAATTGTACAAAGCGAAATAATCCAAAGATTATCAATTACCCACCTCAGTAAGGTACCACATAAGCTCAGCTCAAGCTGGTTGAGTCTTAGAGAAGATGACCAAGAACCACAAAGAAAAAAAGAAAAGGTATGATGGAAGTATTCAAAGAATAACTGAATGCTCATTATACAGACCAACTCCTTATTTGGGGGAGTCCAACAACAACTTGAAAAAAAATCTTAAATCTGCTGTCATATAAGCTGCCATACAGTTACTTCTGGACTCTCACAGCTTAAAAAACATTTTGAGTTCTAATTAAAATATTGTTGTTATTTGAACATTTCCTCATATTAATTGAATGCATTTTTGAACAATTTAATAGGCTGCAACATACAGATCTTTAAATATTGCCGGTTGCATTTCTCTCTCGTGTTTCAGATTGTTTGTAGGCTGTTTTTTTTTTTTTTTTATGCCAAGCTCCCATCCCTGTCAGTTAAGAAGTCTATATTTTATCTAGTAAAAGCTTTACTGACAGTTATGATGGTTTTATGAGGGGCCGCTACTCCATTCCTAGGTTTTTTTGCAATAGTTCCTATTGTTTCTTTTTTTTTTTAAATCAGCCCACTTGCCTGCATAAACTCCAAGCAGTTCTCAGCCTCCAGATGAAGCTATGGTTCCAAACTCTGATCCTCAGACATTTCAGCTCTCACATTTCTAACTCCTTCCCATACTACTGTAATTCCTTAAATAAAGTCACTAATAATAATGGAAAGTGCTGAGGACATTCCAGGTAGCATTTTGCAAGCTCAGCCCTGATATCTCCCTCCTCTGTAGCAAATGGTTTGTTCTATTTCACGAAAAAATTACTTTCAGCTTTTCTCCTGCTCTGACATGTCAATGTCATGCCTCAGCTTGTCCACTGGTAGCACAGAGAATAACTATATGCATCTGTTACAGAAGAGATTTTTTTTTAGCAGAGATATAGCTGAAAAACTGGTATGTTTACACTGTATGTTGATGTACATTAACTGTCTTACCCTTCCCCAACACTCTACCTGAAAAGTTTTACACAGTTTTACATGTTACACAGATATATTCTGCTGATAACTTTATTCTTAACTTTATTCTAACGTTATTATTTATTTCTTCTAGGTTTCATCTGTCATTTCAATTGTAAATGGACTTCACAAACACACTTTCTTCTCTTTTAGTAGCCTTTACAGATTGATTTGAAGAGAGGTTTGTATGTTTCTTATGTTGTCATCAGATATAGGTAACTATAAAAAAAATCTGCACTTCACAAAGCATGTTATAAGTCTGAAGTAAAAGACAACAAAACTCAGAACTCCAAAACAAACAGTTTCTGACTTTGTATTGCGCATCACTATCAATAGCATCATTGTTTCCATAGTTACAAATGTAGACTGCTTCAAAGGAAAAAAGGAGAGAAACTAAAAATGACACTACACAATCAAAACAGGCACATACAGTTTTCAGATGGCACACGTGGGATGGATAAAGGAAGTAGTATGGTGGCACAGAATTCTGTGGTGTTTTTGTATTTGACAGTAATGCTAGTGATCTGAGCACATCAAGCTCAGAACAGTACGAAGCAGTAAGCCTCTCACTGCAAAACCACTTGATACATTTCTACACCTAGTGGAAGGATGAGGAGAACAGAAAGCAAGAAAAATATCAGTAGGATTCACCAAAGTAAATACACAGAGCAGGTGTGCCTCTCACATCTGCAGATCCAGCCACCTGCAGACTCAAGTAGAAGATTTTCTAATCAAGTTTCCTTGGGTTGCATTATCAGTGGTTTTGTATAGTTGTGAGACAGTCAATTCCTCTATACCACTGTTATCATAAATGATGGCAAAGCATATACGGTCTACCTAGTATTGACAATAAACATTCCAGGAGGAGATACAGCATCAGATCACACAGCAGGTAGATACACTAGAAAATCAGTATCAAGAGAGGTGAGAGCATAAAGCAAAATGTATTCTCACCACAAAAAAAAAGGCACTCCACAGAACCTAGTAACTATACTGTCCTTCAGTATTAAGTTCCTGCCCCCTAGCTACCACCTATTTTACTTTAACACCAACCAGCTATTCCAGAACTATGACAACATCCTCATGATGTTCACACCGAATAGGGGGGAAAACTCTATTCTTCTTACAGCTGAAATTCCCAAGGTCCATAAATGTGGATATATCAAAGTCAAGTCTATATCTAGGAGAGTCAGAATGAAACCAAAAGCAGCATCCGTGCTCTGCACATACTGCAACATCACTCTTCTTCTCAGAAGAAATTGTATATTGTAGATAAATATATACTTTTTAATTAAATTACAGTATTTCATGTCCTTTAGTCTGCCCTGGCATTTGCATTTACAGTGTAATAGTAACAAACTCTGCAGCTTTCACTGAGAGCAAGATGCAACCATAGGTTGCAACAGCGTATTCAGAAACGCGAAGTATCAAAGCAATTCTTCTCTTATCGAAGTGAGTGACAGGGCTTAGAAAAATCCCACCTACTGCATCCTTCCTTGGTCCCACAGGCTCTAAGGAATACGGTTGTCTGATATCATTTTTTTCTAACAATCATCTTTAAGCGAACACTTGATAAAAGCCACATGAGAGCATCACATTATATGCAGTCAACACTGGAAGTCATCTCCTGTACAAACAGAAGATAGAATGGTTATTAGAAGCAGGTGGTAACAGCGTTCTAATGCTCTTTTACAACAGCACTTTTAAAGTATCACACCTTGGAGGCTTAGTTTCTATCAAGAATATCAGAAGATGGTAAACTAAGAAGTACATTGAGATTACAAATTTAGCATTTTCAGTACAGGGTTACTGGCATACGTGACCTTCAACAATTGACACAAAAACAGAACACCTCATTAGCTCCATTACAATATTGGAAGCCCCGACTGTTAGTAATTCTAATCAGCTTTGGCAAAAGCTCTTTTAACATGTGGGACAGTAAGGACGGTAGAGAGAATCAGTCTCGGTCACAAGAATTCAGATAAGGGCAATCTTGCTGCTACAAAATAAGGCTGTTTCCTTTCAAATGAAGCTAGTTCAGACAGCAATGCAATGACCATCCACCTTCCAAATTAGAACTCTTAATCCTTGCAGCCTATCCTTGACTAAAAAAGTAAGAAAAGAACAGATGAGAAAGATAAACAAAGGTTTAGTAGGACCAGCAGTAGGTCTCAAATGAGGTTCTTTAAAAGACAGCTCTTACTTATTTCATTATCTGTGCCACACACAAGATGAAACAGGATAAGTTAAGCTCTGAAAACTAGGGAAAACTGCACATTATAAACCACACATTACTTCTGAAGTATCATCTTTAAAACCTAACTTCCAGCAGTAAATTAATGTTGCTGAAATCTAAGATTCCTGTATGAGCAAACAGTAAGCATTCTAGTGTCTTACGTCTTTTAAGTGCTGACTGAAATGGACTCTGTTGGAGAGGAAGTAAAAGCAGGATTTTTAAATTTTTCACGTTGGCCTCAGGCTACTGGCAGAAAAAATCAGGACTGTTTCCAAGGTATGTCAGTATTAATGATGTGTCACATGTCATTACTTTATAATTAGGCTGATAGCCAAAAAAGAATAATGCAACTGACATTCTATTAAAATAAAAAGTATTCCTCGAGGCATAAAAGCACTGACACACGAGCATCTTAAGAGTCAGGGTAACAAAAATGATATAAGGAACTATTTATGTTTGTTACTACCCTTTCTATCACAGATTCAAATAAGCATTCAGAATTAGGCATGCACAGAATATTTAATTTGAAAATTCAGCATAAAATATTTTAATTATTTCATTTCTGAAAGCAAAATGCAATGAAACTCTTCTTTCTCTGTGAATACAGGCTACTATTATATGTATGCTATCTACACTGAATATAACTCTATTCTGCATTTTAATTACCTATCTTTCTTCAGTCTCCCAGATGAGTAACTAATCACAAACCAAAGACATTTTAAAAAAAGAAAAATCAACAACAAAAAACAAGCTTACATATCAATACTTTTCTACTCATTTAAAGTGCAATAATGACTCTATAATGATTCAAAGCTTTAAATACCTAATTCGTAAACAACAAAACTTCATTCTGTAAATAATGGTCTTTTCATTTACTATAAAATACTCCTGACAGAATGAGGATTTTGGAAACCCAGGTCTGCAACTACACACAGCTTAGATTGTATTTAGTTCAGATAGTGCCTGGAAGTTAGACTAGAAAAACTACCAAAATTACAACATAATATTTTTACAGCCAAAGTCACTGTCTTCATTTATCATGACCAAATTTTAGTTCTTCATTATCCCAAAAAGAGACGTCTAATCTATTTCTTGAAGGCACATATATTACAAAATGTGTGCTAATCCCTGTGTTGATGTTGTATAAACTACTGCAAGAAAACATTCCAGCATTTGTATTTCAGTAGTGTTATTCAAAATACAAGGCTTCAAATTCAGTTTCCTTCTTAAGCCAGCCAAAAGCACTTTTATTTCTTTTTTTTTCCTAAGAACTATTAATACTTTTTCAGTTGGCAAAAAAAAAAGAGTCCTTCATGAAGCCAGCAAATCTAGTTCTTTGTTCGCTCTGCACAACGCTTTCATTTCCAACACAATGACAGACAGAGAAGTATTGTGTTTTCTAATGTATTACAAGGAATCCCGTGATTTAGTTGTTGCTATTAACGAATGATATTCAGAGATTATATATTCTGAAGTGAAATGACTTCTACCTATCCTTCTCTTAAGTTCTAGACAGAATTTATAGAACATTCAGCTACACCAATATCTTACTACAGAAAAAGGTAGGTGATTTTTGAAAAGGTTATCTATTATTTTGGTTGCTTATTCCTTGAGTCCTGCCAAAGGATTGACTACTTAGTTTACTCTGTACTCCAGCCATCTTAAATGATCCTTCTGATTTACTATGCCAAAATAATATGCTGAAGTGTATAAAAATAAATACGGCAGGTAATACTGTAGAAGGTCAATATTTGTGAAAGTTTAATACTCAGTGCACCACTTGCACTTCAACCTCAAGAGGAGGACCACTGTTATACAGGAAGACACAAACCGATACCATCCCCATGCCTTTGATTTACAGAGAACTGAAAAGGTGTTTGACGCTGAGTGACTACATGAGGTTTTATGTCCTACTTCCACTCCTCATTTTCAAGTTTTCCCTGCATCACCAAGATTTTGGTCACTTGCCTCAGAACTTTCCTTTTAATCTGGAGGCTCCTCAGGGGCAGTGTTAAACTGTGGCATAAGGTCAGACTAAATACAATGGATAACAAGCTCAGCCCACTACTCAGACATAAACGCCACAGGAGAAGTCAGTTTCTCTGTTTTTTCCTCTCCCCTATCTACTAGATAGGCAGATAAAAGACTTCTTTTTCAGCATAGAAGAACATGACAAATATGAAAAGATTCTGTTCAGAAAGATCAGAAGCCTATAAAAGACAATATAAGCTTTGGTATGTTGCTTTATATCTGCACAGCACATTTTTTACATATAAATTCATGCACATTATTTCATTGTGAAACACATTCGTCATGTTAATGGTAAGGTATTCTGTACTTTTTTCCAGACATGTATTCTTACACATACGTATAACTACGGTTAAGTTCACAAACCTCATTAGTGTAAACAAAAGCCTATTTTCCAAGATGGGAAATACCACTAAAACTCACTGAAATCAGCAACATATTTGAAAATAAGAATGAAAAATCATGTATCAGTCTTCATTTTGAAACTATTTTATAATTTCTGGGGGAAAAAAAAAAAGCATCAGTTACTGATGATACCTCAGTTCACCTCAAAAACTAAACTGAATATGTATCACATATTTTCTATTACAGTTAAATTGCAAAAAGAAAAGTCAAAGGCTCTAAGAAAAAATATTGATTTTTCCACCTGATAAAAACAACCACAGATAAGTTAGAAAGCACTGCATTCTAGGAATAAACAAGTAGTTATGTAATTACATATTTCAGTTTGCAAGAACAGCTATTCTTCTCCATTATTAAAATGTCACTCGATGAATGAGATTTAAAAAACTATGATAATAAACGCAATCATAAAGTTTAAAATAAAGAAAAATAATAACGTATCAACCCATCACAAAATCCCCAAGCATCTACTTTAACAAAAATGGAAGTGTAGAGGCTATATAACCCACACTACTGGAGCTCAGTGTCTGGAAATGTGTATATTGATGTCATTAGAATAACTACATTAGAAATGCTTTCCAGAGAGAGAATCTCCAGAGCAAAAGTTTGTGTTGTTGTGTTGTGTTTTGTTTTAGTTTTTTTGGTTTTACATTCTGGCAATTGCAGATAAGTATAACATACACATTCATTTTACTAATAGATTTTGCCAGTGAACACTTCAGCCCACAACATTTTCCAGACTCAGACATCACCACCATCACATATCAGATGTTTCAATGCATAAAATGAAATAAATACATAAACTATTTCAAATTCTAAACCATTTCTGAATGCACTGCAAAGTTGAGGCATGTACATTTTGCCATTCAAAACAAGAAATCTAGTCATTTCATAAAAGAAAAGGAGTCACTAGCAGTTCATGCATACACATCTAGTTCTCACAAGCCATTTGATCTGCCTTAGGTAGCATAAATGTAAGCAGCCAAAACATTACAAATTCACATCAGGTGATCGTGTTCTGAAATCACACTGCTCCATTCATGGCAAAGCACAGCAGCAGCTTCTCTTCAGTAAGGTGGAGAGAAACAGTAAAAATAATGGTCTCAACTTGCTAGGCAAGAGAGTCAAGGACATCACCATTTCCTGAAGCACCTTCCTCAGATTTCAAAAAACATCAAAGCTTACCTTTCTGTACACCAGCATGTTTGGGGATTCATCAGCCACCCCATTGCTGCTTTGCCCATAATTATTTCCTTGTGCCATGTCCCACAGATTTGATCCGCTTTTGCTGTGCTGTAAAAGGTACAAGTGGTCTCAGTAAGACACTTCCTCAGGTCTCCTACCCTCCTTAATGATTAATGGACACGACTTTATACCAAGATGTTATCAGATTCAGTGCATGCTCTAAAATCCTACAGATATTTACATTGCAGCAAAGAAGCTAATTCATGATTTACTGTCATTACTCTCTTTTGCCCATAAATAATGAATGTAATGTGTTAATTTAATTCAGACATTAATTAATTGTTGCTCCAAATAGCTCCCTGACATCCCACTAACCACCACATCATGAGGCGCGTCTCACCAAGCACTCCCTCCTGATATGCACCTCCAACCAGGGATGCTCGGCACCCCCCTGACCACAGTTTGGGGAGAACTGATTGGGTCCACGACTTTCTGTTCAGCTCTGCCCTCACCTCGTGGCTCGCACAAAAACAACTTCCACAACCCACAAACACACGGCAGAAGAACAGCCTCCTTAAACTTCTCTCGGCGTCAAACAAAAAACACGATAGAACGCACTCCTGCATGCTTTCACCTACTTTCCTCGTAGTTCACCGCAAAGCCTCGGCTCAGCCGCCAGCCCCGGCTCCTCCCGCCCTCCCCCCCGCTCACCCGGGAGCCGCACTGAGCGCTCAGCTCCTGCCGTAGCTCCGGCTTTGCACGCAGGTGTAAGAATGCGCTCCATCTACAGACCGCACCGGAGGCTGCGGAGAGCGGGGCGGACTACGCTCTGCCCCAAACACCTCCTTCTGGAGCCCACCGGCCCCCTCCCCAGACCTCCCGACGGGGCTGAGCCGCACCTCGCCCTCGGCGCGCCCCGCCCGGCGCCTGCCCCGCAGTGCCCGCACCTCCCAGCGGCAAATGGCCGGGGGAGCCCTGCGGGCAGCGCGGCGCGGCGCTTCCAGCACCACGGACAGCGGCAGCGGCGCCAGCGAGGTCTCAGCACGGCCGCGGGGAGGGCGCGGAGCTCCGTTACCTCCCGGGCCAAGGTCAGTGCGGGGTGGCCGCGGCTCCTCGGATCCTCCTGCCGCTGCTCCTGGCGCGCCCGGCGCTGGGGGTGTCAGCCGGCGGCGGGCGGAGGGACGCGGCGATCGCTCATCACACACACGCGCGCACGCACACACGCTGCGGCTGCGGCTCTCCCCGCTCTGGCGGAGCGGCGGCAGCTCAGCGCCCGCCCCGCAATGGAGCGGCCGTCACGTGGGGAACGGGCACGTCAAAGGTGCTGCTGTGCTGCGCTGCTGCTGCCGCCGCTCCGCCGCGCAGCGGCCCAACGCCGAAACCCGCGACCAAGAAACTGCAGCCGCCTGCGGATCCGGCGGTAGCCCCCGCAAATGCCCGGAGGGCTGGGCAGGAAGAGAAATGTGGGCTAACGGGTTAGGGAAGGAAAGACAGGAGTCGGCAGTGAAAGACTAAGGGGGGGACGGATGTCACCTGTCTCCTTCTTACACATTTCCCGACAGCAGCAGGGCTCTATCTGCCTGTTCCTCTGCCTGGGCGCTTCCGCATTTTTTTTCCAGGATGAACTGGAGAAAGCTTGTGCCCCGTTGGCACTGCAGACCTCTGAGCAGTAGGAGAGCAGAGAGCGAGTCTGTTCCAGCCAACAGGAAGGAGCCCCGAGGACACCTCAGGACACCGCCAGGGCTGCTTTGCTATATCCAGGCAACTGCCTGATTTGCAGAGGCACAGAGCTGACCACGAGAAAATCAAAAATAAGGTCTCTTAAGTCATACTTCCTCATCACATGGATTAGAATGCTTTCATTTTCCAAAAGCACTGAAATGCCTTGCACTCAACATTCACAAGAACAGCAGATACCTAACTGGTTGGCTTTGAGATATTCCTGTTTGAAAATGCCCTTTCTGGAAACATAAGCTCTTATGGCAAGGGTGATCTTGCAAAAAAAAAAAAAAAAAAAGTCACATCCTATGTGCACTTCACCTTGTGGATTGTGCACTGCTAGAATTGCACAATTCAAGCACCAAGATTTCAGTACATACTGGATCATTCCACTTTTACTTTTTCTACCTTTCTCTCATCCCAAAGAGATTCAAATCAACAACATTCTGCTAGAAGTTAGTTATTAGCGACTACCATTAGCCACTAACTCCTCTTCCAAACTTTGCAAATGTCTTCAGGTCATTTCAAAAGTGAATGTGACAAATCAGCTAAGGCATCAACAGCAAGTCACACTGGCCACTGCACGGTAAAGAAGACGGGACAGGGTTGGTTTGGACTTCTCAGAAAGCTGGGGAAAGAAAGAGGACTGAAAACACCACTGTAACAAACAGTGAAGTAGAGAGCAGACCTCAAGCACGAATGCTGATGTTCTTCATGGAAAGCAGAAGTAAAAGCTGAAATGACCTAACAGAAAATAATTTTCCTAGATGTAGCATACAATTCCTAAGTAAGGAGCGGCTCAGAAGTGTACTGGAAGTCAAGGGAAACGTCTTCCAAGATATGTCAAGAATAGTTGTATGGCAGTAAAATAAATTTATACTCTTATTTATTAAGCTATTGCTCATATTTCTCTTTCAGAGTAAAAACGAAAACTGCATAAAGTATACTTCAAATGCAATTTTAAGAGGAGGAAAATCACAACAAATGTTGATTATCCACATATTCCTTCCATTTGCTTGGCCAGCCAACACTCAGCATACAGTTTGTATTAAAGGACACAAAAAACAATCATAAGCAAGTTTCCAATAAAGTCTTCTGCTTGTTTTCTTACTCTGTCACATCTAATATAAATCCAAGTGAAAAAATACTACAGAAAACAAAATTATTTTGTACTGGAATTCTTGGACTGCATACACAAAGTTGTTACAAGATGTCTCTAATCTACCTATTTCCCATAAACAAGAAGATTTTGGCAGAGATTATGTGCCTTTGAAAAACTCCCCAGCAAAGCTGACTAATTTAGGCAACAGCATTTCCAAGCTTTTACTTCCTAAGAATCTCTTAAAAAATAAAGGCAGAGGTATCCCCAGCCGAGTTAGAATTTTGGCTGTACTACCTCCAATCATGCTTTTTCTTTAAACATCCTGATTAATTTCACAAATAAAGAAAAAAATCAGAACGTTATACTAGTTGTGTAAGGTTTATATATTTTCTTTGAAAATAAAGTTAATTATCATAAATTAAGTTCTAACGTAAATTTGCTCAAGTATGCAGACAGAACAACTATCTAGACCTACTAAAGTCAGTATGTGTTTGCCTATTAACATCAAAAGGAACAATATTTCACAGTCTTTAATCTTGTCCTTGAAAATAAAGAAGTAACTCAATAATCACTGCTATTTATTCTCTTAACTACAGACTTGCTATACTGAAGCGTATAAAAAAGTTTTCACTTCCCCAGCATATCCACTGTCAAAATGAAAAAGAAGCTCTAATCTCTGAGAAGGCTAAACAGAAAAGAAAACCAGAAACAACCTAACAAAATTTCTGTCTGCCACTATTTTGTGATGAAACAGACCCTGGAGTGGACTGCTTCATAAATGCAAGTAAAAAGAAATTAATTTCTTTTAAAAATACATAACTGGATAATCTCATTCTAACACAGTTGGATATGCTTGCTCAATAGCCTATAAAAGGCCTTATAATTCATAAATTACTTACGCATCTTGTCATGTTGAGAGTCATCACTCTTCTCATACACAATCAGCATTAGCATCCTCAGAAAGCATGGTCTGCCAGAAGAGGAATGTCTTGTTTCAAAATGCAAAGCAAAACTACTCATTAATAAAACAAAGATGATGGGAAAGGCTGCCAAGGGGCAGCTTTATCTAACAAGGCAATAAAGTACACATGATTTAGCAAGGTGGTGACTACATTTTCTGTGTTTAGTTGGCATTGTCAATACAACTCAAGTATTCCAATAACATTGTATGCACATTGTACACATAACACAGACATTTTTAAGTCAAAATATTATGTCAGGTTGTTTTTCTGTCTGGATTTTAAAAAGATCAGGAATGTTTCTCTCTGTTATACTGACCAATGCTGTAGCGTTACATCAGTATGCTGTCTATATCCATCAATTATCTCATTCTATACCTAGACTGAATGTTCCTTGGAGTAGAAGACATTATGTGCAGACTCTTAGAACAGCATGATCTAGTTCCATGATGAAGTCTTTAAAACATAACTGCAATATAAACAGTCACATTGGAATATACTAAACAGAAACCTCCTTGTCATCCAGGCTCTAAACCCTAAATACTGACATGAGTTGTTACTGTGTTGCCTTAAAGTATAAAATCCAAGTTTTTTTCTCTTGCATAGTTAAGCACAGAGACAGTCCTTCTACTTCGGTCAAACAGATATACTTATGATCCTACAGAACTGCAAGTGTTTTAGTGCCAGGCTCTGAACTGGTAGCTGGAGACTCCGGGATGAATCCACAGCCTTTCTGTGGAAGTTTGGAACACCTGCTCCTTCAGGAATGAATAGCAATCAATCCATTTAATGGAGCTCATCAAATTCCATTCGAATAATTACAAGTTACAGTATATATTTGCTAGAAATGTACCTTGGACTGACTTAACAAATTTCACTGTTTCCTTCATTAAACTTACTTTTAAGCCATAGGCATCTGGTTTGTCACCCATCAGCTAAGTTTAATTACCTTTGTCAATTTGTGATGCAGAAGAACAAACTATGCATTCAATTTATTAGAGCAAGGGGTCACAAAACATAGAAAAGAGGACCTTTAAAGTTAGAAAGTAAAAAAGTAACTAAATAGCACTCTAATGAGAAAAAAAAATGAACCAATAAAACAGAACAACAAAGAAAAGCTAGAGTTACGGTCATGCATAGTCTCACATGAAGGGGAAACTTTTAGAAATAATGAAATCTCACATATTCATTAGTATGATATATACACACTATATACATCATGCATAGCATGATATGAAACTTAAATGCAACTAACTTAATCTTCTGCTGAAGATGTTGACTTTTACTGTCATAGATAACCACAGCTACGTAGATTTTGATATCAAAGCGGTGTCCACCTCAGCCAACCATGGAAATTCATCAGCTTCTACAAAGCAGAACAACTTCAAGTAGTTGTAGTCTTGGCAATTAAACCAGTTCTAATTACATCCAAAAGAGGGCAGTCTTTCTCAGTTAAAGAGAAAGAGGATACATCAGATATCCGATATACAAGAACCACGCATAAACATTAATTTTCTTTCCAAATAAATAACTATCACAACGAGCTATAAACCCTTATTTCCTCGAATATTAAGAATTTTTACAGAAATAATAAACACTACACTATATTCCCTCAAAATTTCCTGGAACATTCAAGATCAATTACTCTTTAATTACTCTTCTTACTCTTAAGTCTAATCACTAACTTGGAAAATCTGTTTAGCATCCAGGAAATAAAAAGATTTTTTGTTTTAGTCACGTTTGCATCTTATGCCAGCATCCTCTCTGACTCAAGTAAGATTCAGAATCCTGCTCTCCCAAATCCCAAAACAGCCCTTGGAGAGGTTTTTTCATTTTGTGACACAACATATTGATGTAATGAACCTAGAGATTGTGAAATGGGACGCTTGGTCTCTACTTCAGATAAAATATTTTAAGTAAGTGTCTATTGTTTTCAAGCATCTCTTATTACTTGCTGCGTATGGCACTCTCCTGGGTGGCAAAAAATGAGAGATTTATAGGATAATATCTATATCTTCAGAAATGCTGCATACCTCACACAGAAGTGTCTGAACCACTGAGCAACTTACATGAAGTAAGAAAACACAATCAGAGAATCATATAATGGCTTGAGGGGGAAGGGACCTCAAAGACCATTTAGTAGCTGTGATTTTATAAGCTTTGATATAACTGTAATTCTTTCAGGCCAAGTCATTAGTTTAATTCAAGCTGGCATTAGTTACAGGTTAAAAAAAAAAAACACCAATTAAAAAAAAAAAAATCAGTCTTCGGGATTCGGCCAGGGGTTCTGCTGTTGTTTTTGTGGGTTAAAAAAAAACAAACCACCACCAACTGTGAAACTGGCTTTATCCCTTTACTCCTCAAGAAAATCTCTCAGGCCCGATTTATGGGACTGTATTTGCTCAGATCAAAATAGAATAAGCCCCTTATTAAGGATTAATTAGAAATAAGTCACTGATTTAGAATCCTTTGGCATAAAAGGACTAGAGACAGGAGGACTCAGAAACACTATGCAGGGAAGGAGAAAAGTGCATCATGTATGAGAATGCCATGGTTACAGACCAGAACAGATTAATTGTTGGAAGGCATCATAAGAGAATTATCAGGAGTCACCGGGAACTAGCTGGAATAATTTGTGTGGCAAAGAATTGAGCTGATAAACAGACATGAATTTAAGAAGTTAATGAGGAGAGATGAGGGGAAACTGAGAATTTTTGAAAAATAAAAATTGTTCCTAACTCTACCAAGGGCTCTTCCTCTGTTTACACAAAAAGAATTTCTAGAAGCTTCCTACAAATAGTTAAGTGCTGAAACATTATGTATTTGGGGGAGGGGTTGTTTCTTTGATTGTTTACCAGTTGCCCAAAGTGGTTTCTCTTACTATAAAAAATAAACAACTTTCTCCTATATGCCTTCCCAACTGTAACCCATGTTTCCACATTTCACAAAAATACTAAAAACTGTGGCAGCTATCCAACTATCAGGGAAATGGTTGCACCACACCACTGTAGGTTCCCTGCAATTGCCAAATTCAGCTTCACAAGCTACTAGTGGAAATTCCTTCTCTGCTAAATCCTTCCAGCAATCAGGGGTGATGTGACTTAATCTAATTAATTCACTGAGCTGAATGCACTGGAGAAAAAAAGAAGAGCTCAGCAGTTTCAAAAGCTTTGTTTATCATATTCCTTCCTTTCCTTACATTTCATTTCAAACTTCCCCCTATCATTCACAAATTCCCTGCCTTACATCCACAGATAATCTAATCAAACAGCCTCCTCCCCCCAAGGTCATTTTGGTTTTCTAAAGGTTTAAATCAACTGGAGTCAATTTGCTGATTGTGCATCACAAACTGAACCAGTCTTTATTCATTTATATCGAAGTACACACAAAAAATATATAGTAATATCCTCACAAAAAGAAATAGAGTTTTCATTCTTGTAAAACTCTATATAGCATTCAGACTGAAACGAGAACTTTCTTAATTAAATTCTCCAGAACCTCAAGAGACTGAAAAACACAAGAAAGCATATAAGTAGGTGTCTGTGTCATCTAAAGATTTCTATATTTTAAATGAACATAATTAAACCATAAACTAGAGCATTTTTAAGGCTTTCTTTAGGTTTTTGTTTTTTGGTTTTTTTTTTTTTTCAAACCATAGTATGAATTTGAGACCTTTCCAGAACTCACTCCACATCACAAAGATTTTCCCTTCAGGTTACATGATTATTAGCTGACATTCAACTTTAATATATTAAAGGAAATATTAAAGGAAAATATTAAAGGAAAATTCCTTAAAGCTTGAGACTGCAGCTCTGAGAATATTCTTTATTTTAAAACGATTGGCTGACAAAGAAAATTATACCTGTGAAAACACCTTGGCTGTATTTTCTTTAAAATGATAATGAAAGTTTAGGGGAAAAGTTCAAAAGACAATAAACATGTAAGTTCAAAGCATTCCACTACAACAGTACGGATAGTCATGAAAACTCTTATAAAAACTTTGATATTCTAAACCTTGCCTCAGCTTCCAGTACTTGGGGGACAACAAGTAAAATACACTTCTTTATTTAAAATACACTGCAGTATCAAGGCTTTTGCAAGCAAGGAAACTCAAGTTATCCTGACCTAGAGCTCTTAGCCTGAATTAGCCAGGCAGTGAGGTAAAACAGGAGGGACAAAGGAATAAAAAGATGCAAGACACATGGGAAAAAAATCTGATTTTGTGTACTCTTTCCAAAATGCCAGCATGTCTATCTTTGTTAACAATGCACAGTACCACTCTCTAGTTAAACGCAAGTACATACATAGTTGGCTTTGTTATTGGCTTCTACTTCAGTACTAGCAGACAGTGAAGCCTGATATTTTATCATAAGATAAAATGTTTTAGGCTAAAAGTAATCGTACTTCCTCCCCGCCTCCCCTTATTTTGCTGCAAAAGAAGAGAGACAGAAAGGAGCAGTAAACTGGGACTAAAGAAAGAAGAGTTTTGGTGCACCTAAATAGTGAACTAACATTTTATGCAAGGGAACCAGGCATCCAGGTGGAGATTTGGAGAACATGTAGACTTGTTATGCATTGGAGGAAACAAAGATCTTTAGTCACAGGTTTTTGGTAATGGAAGAGATGGAGACAAGTGAATAAAGAGGTCATGATAGTCAAGGCAGAAAGGCAGCATGAATACAGTCAGACAGAAAAATGTTTCCCAGTGGGAGAGGACAGTACTACTTTATTAAATAAGGAAGCAGACTGAAATCAGACTCCACAATCTCAACGACTCTGTATGCCAAATGAAAATTGTGCAGCTGTCAACGATGAAGGAAGAAGATGGGCTAGGATGAGAGAAAGGAAGCAAGGATAATTCAGAAGGCAAGGATTAATCCCATTTTCTCTGCAAACTCATTAGATTATTGGGGTAAAATTAAGGAAAAGTAAACTAAATCCAAGGATATAAAGGAAAAATAAGCTGAGCACTACAGAAAAGAAGAATGATTCTTCACCTCTCTAGCAAAAAGAGAATTAATGATAGAAAAGTGTAAACTTCTGGGATTCATAGCAAACTAAAATACTCTGGAGACTGGACAAAAAAAAAGAGCAAAACAGGAACAGAGGGGAAAAAAAAAGGAAAGAAAGTGAAAGTGTCTGTTCTTACTAGGCAAGGACAGACTGTCTTTAAAATTAAGTGGTGCTATCTACTTCCTGACTACAAATAAAGGGAACAAGATGTGAGCATTTCAGACAGGGAGAGCACGGGCTCATACCTAGGAATATGTTTGACTGGTAAGGAACCAGGATAGTTGCAAAGTACAAAAACAAACATACAAAAACAAAAATTTAAAAACCCATTAATTCCCTTTCTCTCTCCTATACAACATTAGCTTGTCTGACAAAGTTACAGAATGCTAAAGCAAAGGTTATTTTGCGTGTTTGGCATAACAGTACTACTTGTTCTACATCCATGACCGTGGCTATGTAATATACACAGTAGATAATTTTATGTCATTATAACACAGTTATACCTAGCACAGATTAATCACAAAAAGTGGCTTCATATTGGCTCAGATTGTTTCAGATAATTTAATAGAGGAAGTACAAACAGAAGTGAAATCTGGCTGTAGCTCAGCACGTTCACCTCAGACCAAAGGCTTGTCTAGTGAAGAAGTTGAATTCAAGTAAGTGCCTTTGGCATGCAACAGATGTTCAGAAGTGACTGATGGCTAGGAGTGCAAATTCAGACACAGTTTTTTTTCAGTCAACTTCATGTTTCATTTCTTGGTTGCTTGCAGGTGACTTCTGTGTCCATCTACCTTTTCAGTTCTCCTAAGAAGTATTTTTCATTCTCCTAAAACAAACTTTGCAAGCACATTTAGAAGAAAAACCTTGAAATGTGAAACCGACACTGCAATCTAGACTGATAACATCTAGAAAAGTAACAATCACTTTCAAAGGCAGATTAATCTGGCATGAGACTTATATCTCAGAAGCAAACTGCAGATATGGAATTGTACATGTATGTCCCTACCTAATCTTTTCTTTAGTCAGTTAAATGTCACTTTATTTTGGTGAACTGCATTCTGGTAGATTGCTGCTAATGTTATAAATGCCTACACTGCCAGTCACAATACAGCTTCCAATTACTTCTTCCTCCCATCCTATTCACGAGGGTACACACAGTATCTCCATAATTTGTATCCCCACACATATGACATTGGAAAGTCACATTCATTAACACAAGCAGGAAAAGAACAAAGTAATGAGCTTGGACTGTGGATGGGTAATTCAGCAGTAGCAGGTTTCAGTTCTAAATGTTACCAGGTAATAATGCTGCCATCACAAGATGCTAGTGCAGGACCTCGTTGTTCTGGCCTCTTCCCACTTCACTCCCCAGCACTTGAGCAATGCTACTTCCATAACCTCACCATGCCAGCAGTTCAGAGGGAAATAAACACATTTCTTCTTGTACACAACAATAATTGATTTTCTGCTTCCAACAGTCTGCAGAAACATAAAAAAAAAATTGGCGTTCAGTAGTTCAGTCTGCCAGCACCCAGAAGGCAGCTGCTCTGAAGCAAGGATTCCATGTGTCAAAGTAGCCAAACTTACACTGCCGTCTTTATTCTGGATAAAAATCCTCCAGAAGTCCTACAGCTCCAGAGAAGTCATTCCTGAGTTGAAGTCTGCAGGAAACCTTAGTAAAGTAACAGAGAAGCCCTCTTCACAGACTCTCAAACCATCACTGTCTCACAGCCCAAAGGCAAGAATGCTATCACTGTACTTAGTGATATCAAATAGCTTCATCCATCAGCATGAGGAAGTGAGGAGCTCTGAAACTTCACCACACTATCTTCTCTGCAATGTTATAACTGACTTATTTTCATAGAGGAAGTCAGGTAGCTCTAAATCTCTCCAAACCAGTCTTCTAGAAAAAAAATTACAGAAAAAAAATAGCACTATAATTAAGAATGAGAAAAATCAGATATGACTTTAAAAATTTCCAATAGCCACTTTAAAGGTGATATCTTTTCCCTCAAAAAATTTAAAAAAAATGAACACTTAAATCCAACACTGATTTTCAAACTTGATAAGCACCCCTACAAACAAAGGAACCCAGTAAAGTTCAGCTAGTTTCACTTAATGTTGGTATAGGTTTTTTTGCTGTTTTTTTGAAACAGGAAATTCTAGGAATTACAATAAAACATGCAAAGAAGCAAAAAAGGGAGTGGGGAAAAAAAGGAGCTTTCTCACACATCACAAACAGAACGGAACGCAGGTACATAACTTTTTAAAGTTCTGTCTAGTTAAAGGAAATACATTACTCAAGTGCAGGTGAAGTTGCGTTAGTCACCTCATGCTTTGTATTTTGTAATTAATACCAGTTTTAACCATAGCATGTATTTCACCTATGTAAATCAATTGATTTTGGAAAAAAAATTTAGTATATCTCCCATTAATTTAAGAAAACACAATTTACTGCATCCACCTTTGTGCCTAAATCTCATATGGTTCTTTTTATCTGCATAAGTAATATGCCATACAAGGGTTTGAGTGCAGGGTCTTGTTTGGCTGCTTCTTGTTCTGACAAAGGATTTCACTTTCTAGAATCACCAGAGACTAAGGAAAAAATTCTCTTCAAGAAAGGCAAAACATGAGGGAATTTCTTTTCATTTGCCCTGCTGTATCACAACTCAGTTATATGCAGAACAAGCAGATAAACTATAATATCTGTCTGATTTATTTCTCAAAGAGATGCTGAAAAAATTGAATGTAGTCACAATTGTCAGAGAAACACCACCAATATAGAGCTTGGAGGGCTTTAACTCCTCATCATGATTCTGGCAGCATGATTCACTTCTGGGTTGCTGAGAAACTACCCTCTTCCTTTTTTTCCCCTGTATTGTTTTCTCTCGTGAGGAAAACATAGGCTTCAAAAGCGAGACGTTAACTGACCTGGAAAAACTCATTCCTTGCACAGTGAATTCAAAGTCCAACCTGCTCAGGGGGGCCTGAATTTCACTCTTCAGCCACAGTGTTCCAGTACAGAGACAGCAACAATCACTTCCTTTCTCTGCCTAGCTTACTTCCTCTCAATCCTGCACTTTTTTTTTTTTTTTACTTTACATAAAAGTATACTAAGCCAACTGAATCAAAAACATTACAAAGAAAAGTGTGTAATAATACAGTGCACCCATCCAGCAGGCACCTTTCTGTTTGTTTTTATTACTAAAGTTCACACAGGGAGGAGGTTCGATACATATTACACAACCACTGTAGGCAGTAAAAAAGAAACCTAGATAAAGTAGACTCTTACTTTGCCAAAGATGTAATCATGTTTAAAGAAAAAAAATTACCTTTAAAAGTACAAAAAAAAGCATATTGCTTGTTTTCAGCCTTATTTCCATAGATAATGCCTTTGAAAAATTAGAAATCAACATGCTATTCATCCAACTCAAAGATTTTATTTTTCTTTATAGATGAATATAGAGAAAATGGCCAAAAGTATCAGGCTAGGATTAGGGTGGGGAAATAATCTAGCCTACCTGCATCTTTAGCTCAGTCAGTGTACACTAAAAAAATAAATAAATAGCTTTCCAAATTGTTCTGACCCAGTTTAGATGAAGATGAAAAGTCTGCAGCTCTATTATTTGCTGTCTTACATTTTAGCATCATTTCAATTGAAGCAATGAATCTGAAAGTGCATTCAGATATTCATATTGTATCCAATAGCCACTACTTCAAATTAATTACCAGTGTTGTTTAAGATGGGGGCCTCTGCCAAACCAGCTAACTTCCTGGGCTGCCCAGCCAGACAGGAGCACAGGAACATTCAAAATATCAGCACTGGGCCCAGTGCAAGACAAACCTACCTAAAACACAGAATGACCCAGGAGCCATTCTCAGAACAAGCACAACTTCCAGATTTTTGCAACAGAATGCCTGCAGTGCTCAGACCCAGTGCTTCCACAATTTAGAAACTCCTGTTTTCATGGCAAAGTACTCTGAAATTGCAGTTATTTGGACAATAGGCACAATGTCCTTATAAGTTAGTGGGACAGAATTATTAGTGCCTTGACCTGCAAGACCCGAGGAAGGGAATTTTCACATCTAATGATTCATATTAAGAGCATATGAAAGACGCAGAGAAGCAAAGTATTTCTCTCATCTACTATTTTCCATCTGTCCTATTTTGGTGGAGTCATCTGTTCTAGCTAACTGGACATACACATCACTTTCCATTAATTAGAGTAGGGATAGCTTAGGTCAGACATCAAACTTCTATGGCCTCAAGTTGCACCAGGGGAGATTTAGGTTGGACATTAGGAAACACTACTTTTCTGAAAGAGTGGTCAGGCGCTGGAATGGGCTGCCCAGGGAGGTGGTTGAGTCACCGTCCCTGGAGGTGTTCAAGAAACATTTAGATATAGTGTTGAGAGACATGGTTTAGTGGGGTTATTGGTGGTAGGTGGATGGTTGGACTGGATGATCTTGTAGGCCTTTTCCAACCTAGCTAATTCTATGATTCTAGAAAGTTAACATTACACACAGGGAATCCAGGCCACTTTCTTTCAGTGCTATACCATGTAAATATTCCTAGGCCATTCCTCCAGCAAGAGCATGCTGAAAGACAGTCAGTTCTCAAATCTACAAAAGGTCAGCTGGTACAGTTCCGCACTATTGGCTTGAGCATCATTATAGAACGTCTAAACACCCAAAAACTTGATATTCTGCATTATCTTGCTCTAAAAAAGAAAACAGGGTTATTGTGGTGAATCATATTGATCAGGTGAACCAAGGACTGTTTTTAGCATTTTTTCACTAATACAGATTTCAACTTTTAAAGGCATTCTGCAGAGGGGGAAAGAAGGAAGGCTTAAAACTTGCTTGCAAACAAAGTTAAGTACGTCATTAAAATCAACACTTCATACAATTCTTTGTTACAAATTAACCTCTAAAGGCCAGTAATCCAAGCCTGCAAGACATTATAGTTTACATTTCCCCCTCACCACCACCCTGTATTTCCCTCTCTTTTGCTATTAATCTTTAACTCAGTATCACCTTCAAAAAGATTGATCCAGGGCTTTTGGAAACAATCTTCAAAAACTTTCAAATCCAAACCCAACATCCAAGCACATGGAACTGTTATCGCCAATCCAAAGTCTTTTTATGCTAACTTTAGAGAAATAGAGAAGACTTGCAACATTACTGAAGACTACTTTTGAATCTTCTTTTCAATTGTTTACTTTGAACAAATTTAAACCAGCAACTGCTTGCCAAGTTCAATCGGATTTCCTTCAATTTGAATATGCCTCTGCATTTATGCAAAAAGCACTATGGAAAAACTGAGTAATTAATGTCATAATTGTTCACTGGACTAACAGAGAATTACAAAAGCATCATCAGCACACATGCTGATACGTAATCAAAGATACATTATGACGTTATGACGTATTAAAAACGATCAATGCAATCAGAAGTTGCTGGGAAGACAATCAACATTTTGCCTCACATAATTGCTCACATTTGTCTCCTAGAATTTTATCCTTTTTTTCCCTTCACTCATTGACAACAAAAAAAAGTTTACCTTTAGAAAATAAAGAACTTTTCAGATCAGGCTTACTGGGTGAGCTTTTGTTGTGCAGTAGGGGATTGTGCTCCTGTATATAAGCAAGTATCTCAAAATAAATACTTCACACAAACATACTAATTGTATTCCACAGAATCATAGAATGGTTTGGGTTGGAAAGGACCTTAAAGATCACCTAGTTCCAACCCCCCTACCATGAGCAGCATTGCCACCCAGTACAGCACATGGGGCTTGAAGGGCTGAGATAACAGCAGATCAAGTTAATACAGGACTCTGTGGTAGTCACAATGTTAGTTTCTGGCCTATTTATGGAGCTCTTTGAGATTTTTCTCATGGAACTATATTATGTAGCATCTTGCTTGCCACTTATTTCCCTCTCCCTTGTCTGTGTTGCTACTTCTTCCCCTCTTACTCAGTGCAAGCAGTGTGACTTCGCATACCCCAGAGGCCTGGCCCAAGCCCCACACTGGGCACCAGAATGACTGTTATGGTTTAACCAAGCTGGTGGCTCAGCACCACACAATCATTCACTCGCTCCCTCTCTTCCCAGTGGGATGCGGGAGAGAATAAAAAAAAATACTAAGTAGAACTCATGGACTGAGATAAAACTGTTTACTAAGATAGAGAAAAAGAAAAGGATAATAATTATGACACATATATATGTATATATATATATATATCACAAGCGATGCACAAGGAATTGCTCACCATCCTTCAACCAAAGCCCAACTAGCCCTCCGAGCAGAAGAGAGACAGATGAACCCTCAACCCCTTTACAACTCCTTCAGTTTGATATCATATGGTATGGAATGTTCTTTTGGACAGTTTAAGTCAGCTGTTCTAATTCTGTTTCCTCTCAGCTCCTTGGACCCTTTGCTGTGAATGTCCTTGACTCTATATAGCACTGCTTAGTAGGCAGCTAAAAACATCGATGTGTTATCAACATAATTTTTCTCCTAGAACCAAAGCATAGCGTCATAAGAGACACTATGAAGAAAACAATTCCATCCCAGCTAAAACTAAGACACTCACATTGTCAGTTCATATTGAGTTTTTCATCCATTAACACCCTCAAGACTTTCTTCTCAGGGCTACTCTCCATCCAATCATTACCCAGTCTGTACTTGTGCCTGGGACTGCCCTGGCCCAGGTGCAGGACTTCGCATTGGCCTTGTACAACTTTAGGAGGTTCATATGGACCCACTGCTCCAGGTCCCTCTGGATGGCATCCTTTTCCTCCAGCATGTTGACTGCACCACACAACATGGAGTCATTTGAAAACTAGCTGAGAGCATGCTCAATCCCACTGTTTATGTCATCCACAAAGATCAATACAGACCCAAGGGACATCACTCATCACTGAAATTGAGCCCTTGACTGCAACTCTTTGAATGTGATCATCCAGCAGTCCCTCTACTAGATCCAAGCATCTCAATTATAGAGACAAGAATGCTGTGCAGGACAGTACCAAATGATTTGCACAAGCCCAAGTAGATGGCATCAGTTGCTGTAACCTCATTCTAGAAGGCCACCAAATTTCTCAGGTACAATTTGCCCTTAGGGAAGCCATGGTGGCTGTCACAAATCACTTCTTTGTTTTCCATGTGACTTAACAGTTTCCACAAAGATCTGCTCTCTGAGCTTGCCAGGCACTGAGGTGAAACTGACTGGCCTGTAGTTCCCCAGCTCTTTCTTTTTTCCCCTTTTTTAAAAAAATGGGGTTATGTTTCCCCCTTTCTAGTCACTAGAAACTTCACCAGCCTTCCACAACTTCTGAAATATGATGGACAATGACTTAGCAACTTCATCAGACAGTTCCCTCAGGTACATCTCAATGAGGTCCCAGGGACTTCTGCACTTTCAGGTTCCTTAGACAATACTGAGCTTGATCTTCTCCAACAGTGTGCTCACTGTTCATTCTTCATTCTCCCAGTCTCTGCCTTTGGATTCTGCAAGTTGTGCAGTTTTGCTGGAACCAGTTCTGCTTCTGAGGCAAAAAAAGTCACTGGGTACCTCAATAATCTTTCTCCATGTTCTATGTAACCAGGTCTCCCATTTCCTTATGCTTAGGGTCCACTTGCTTTTGCTTTATGATTTGTTCTGAACATGGATGCCTATTTGCTGCCTCCTCTACAAGCATTATGCTACAATCAAGGCCAGACTTACCACCCCCAACCTTCCACCAGTCTATCTCATACCTTGTATCAGAAAACAATCAGAGGTAGACAAGAATGCTCCAATAAGGAAATCTATCACATGAGTAAACCACTCTAGATAAATTAAGTCAAAATACAATAAGATTAAAAAAAATCTTTCATATTACAAGAAACAAAATATGTTTCAGTATTGAGCTTAGATTCCTGTTTTTTATGAAATAGCTTATTCTGTCATCATCTCCATTGCTTTCTGGTAATCCTCAAAGCAGCATCTTGAAGACTAAGTAAGAAAATATTTACTGATTTGTCCTGGTGTTATTACAGATGCTACTGTAATCATGTACTTGTATGCAAGTTCTTACTTGTATACACAGTGTGATGTTTCCTCCTCAAGTCACCTGACAAATCTGTATGGCGTCTTGGTACTACTGTCACTAGCACAAAAAAAAAACCTTCAAAATGCTAGCTTCACCACCACCACCTGTCAGTAGCTCTTCATAGAATCATAGAATGGCCTGCGTTGAAAAGGACTTCAAAGATCGAGTTTCAACCTGCTGAGTACAGGGTTGCGAACCACTAGACCGGGCTGCCCAAAGCCACATCCAGCCTTGCTCTTTTCAGCAGTTCTCTTTCCTACCCACCTCAGACATCAGAAAACTGAGATTCATAGTGAGGGCAGATAATCCAGGCCCACCAAAGGAAGTAAGGGAAGGAACTTGTTCTGAGCAGGGTAGAATAACAATGCTTAAAACACTCAAGCTTCATGCTTAGCTACCTGTACCATGTTTCCCATTCTGACTGCAGATTTTTCACATATCTCCAGAAAGTCAAAACCTCAGTGACAAAGTATTGTTCAATCAACAGAGAAAGCTGCCATGACTCCAACATAAATAAAAGGTTTGTTTTGAAGAATATCTAAGAAAACTTTCTTGCTTCCCCTCCTCACAGCTTCCCCAAGAAAGAGGAGAGTTCCTTAGCTCTAAATCAATCTCAAAAATCAGAAAATCGTGGCTAGATATTCTAAAAGTCCACAAAAAAAAAATCCATCAATTTTGACCACTCTGATGACAAAAATTACTTTTAGCATTTTTTTCATCATTACTCACTTGCAAGCAGCTAGGTTAGGAGAAACATAATGTGATAGTATTTTTTAATATGGAAAATATTGAGTATTAAAAGAAGAACCCAGATTAGAATTACCTATTATAATTTTCTCTAGCTTGTGTGAAAGCTGGATTAATTTTCTTTTTTGAAAGCATTCCACAAGAAATGTGTGATACTGCTGTGATTGCTATACCACATGCAAAGAAAGCCATAGTAATTCTGCGAAGCATAAGGAGAAACTGATGAAATAAAGGCTTAAATATTATTTCCTGTCATGCGCTTGTGAAGTTCTTAAGAATTCTCCAGGGGTCAGGTAGACGGGATGATTTATTTCCATTAGAAAACGCACATAAGAACTCCATCTTTTTGCCTACACAGGACATCAAAGGATAGATGTAGAACTTAAATCTCACCATGGTATCGCTTTACACTTGAGTTACTCTTACTTCATAGAAGACTGAATTTTCAAAATTCAGAGGAACATCGAAAGAGATACTGAATAAATGAATCCTTCTGTTGTTGATCATGCTAAGGGGGACTGTAGCAATATTCCCTAGGCAAGTACTATTCAGTTTTTCCCTGAACAATTCTAGGGTCAGCCCAGCTCTCAGAAAGGAAAATTGTCTTTATACATCAATTGGAAAGCAGCCAACAACTCAACAAAACAAAACCAGAAACAACGTTCTAGACTTTTCTAGACATTTGATTAAAAGAATCATCGTAGATTTTACAGTTACTAAAAAACATTTTAGCAGGAATTAAATCCTGACATAGCGGTTCTCGTGAAGAAAGCCACTTGTTCACTGATGCAGAAATTTCATTTTTCAGATGCCTCTACTTTATGTTAGCTAAAAATTTCTACAGGGTAATTTATACTGGAAGTAGAAAAAATGTCTCTTCTTCTGATTCCTAGCAGTTACTCCAGAAAGCCCTCTGAAGCTAAACATCTAAAGAGTAAGACGGCAAGTAATTTATGTCTTTTGTACAAGCATGACACATATTCCAACACAACACTAATTTTGCACTGTTCCTGAGTTATACAGGGAACTCTAAATTAGATTCGTATCATCCTAAAATAGCAAAGCTCAGTAAATATCAATTGCTGACTTTTTTTTTTTTTTCAGAAACAATTACCTTACTATTTGCACAAACACAAGGCAGTCTAAATAAAGAAAACTACTTTTTGTTGTATCAGTAGTTCAACCTAAGGTACACCTTGCCCAAGGGATATTTTTGTGCTGTATTTCTGGCACAATCAGCTCTTTGAAGGATTCATCAAATAAATATCAGATATAGCTGTCCCTCTTCTCTCAAAAGGCAGCCTTTCCTAATCTACTACTTTACATAAACAAAGCAGGATCTACTCTGACACAAGAAAATTATTTGTTGACTCTCTGCATCATTATTTGTTGACACATATGCAAAATTAATGTCAGCAGACTCAAATTCTGGCAACAACCCATCAAATTCAGCAACATGGCAGTCAGCAAGGACAAATATTGAAATTCAATAATAATCAGAATGAAGATAGCTAAACAATACTGAAACAAGTGACATGCCTGTTACTAGTTACACCACACAGTGCAAACAGAGAACACTCCGTACAAATCGACTGACAACTATGAACGCAACTTGCCCAAATTCACTATTATGGTTTTACTTTCCCACAGAATTTTTTACTTTCCTGAGGATTTTTACTACTGAAACATTGGGTGTTCCTAACAATGGAGTATTCCTTTATCTTTTGATCTGGGTGCAGCAGACCTGCACAGCAAAAGGGACTAGACAGCACCTTGAGCTCGTGTGCGACGGAGAACATTATTTAGTACACCAAATGGGGGGAAACGAATGAACAGACTGACGGCACAGCTGTCACTTGGAATCAACAGTGAATGAATAAACTCTGAAGATTCAGTTAAGAGACTCATGTACATAAAGTTACGATAGTAACATCCTATACAACAAAAGGGGCAACAGGTAGAGATAGAACTGTAACTGCCAGAGACAGCACCAGCTCTGCTACCATGTCATTATATTCTGTAGAAGCATCACTCTTTGAGTGCATAAGTTAAGAGGTGGGGCTCAAACAGAAAGTGTTCATAAGCAACTAATCCAGCCAAACAGCTGTCAGAGAGTTTGAATGAGGCACAACCAAATAAATATTCAGGAGATGGAAAATACTATTTAGTTACTGAAAAAAAAGTCAAAGTCCACAGGCAACTACATAAGGATTCAACCTCTACAGCTAACTCTCTCTACAACAGCCTCTCTTTATAGCTTACAGCTGCATAGTACCACGTATAATGGCACCTTAGCCACTATGCAAAATAGAATGGGATACCACAAAAGGAATTATTAGTCAGGGATACCCATATGACAAGTTAAAAAAAGAAAAAGCAATAGAAAAACACGTGCTCATTTTCCTACAAAGGCATTTAAAACCTTTTCCAAAACTTGATGATTCCTTCCCCAAATAATTATAAGACCATTCTATCACTTGAAAAGAGACAGAGAAAACTGTTTAATAACAGTAGTAGCAATGTGCTATTTAATTTCAGAAATTATTTAACCAGTTTCAAAATACTTATGTCATAAGACAGGGAAGCCCTTCATTGGTCAAGGCCAGAAGCACTGCAGGTAGCTAAAAGAATATTTCATTTCCTTACCAAAGGGAGTATCTTAAGTTTTATCCATTAGAGAACAATTGCTTTTTGTAAAAAAAAGACATGAAAACCCAAGTGGCCTCCATTCACCTAGTATCTCATATACCATATACTCAGATATCCAGTTATCAGTACCAAGAATCATCCAGAGCAGTCTTTTACAAGCAAAGCCAAGAGAGGATTTATTTCCCCCCCAACTCAGACCTTTCCTACCCAGGTAGAGACAGCTTAGAAGTAAAGTTCAAAACAGGCTTTGGGAAAATCAGAGGATTACCTGTGTCTCCACATGACAAGAGCACCCTAACATCTGCTCCTTTTACATTACTTCCTACAGAAACCCCACCTGAACTTTCTTCTAGACATACCAACTGAAAAACAGGAAATCAAACACAGAACTCTTCATAGAACAATACATTCCCTCTTCCCTTCTACCATTTCTACAGAAGAAATCCTATACATTCCCTGCATGCACACTCTTACCTGTTGCAGCTCTTCATATACTCTGGAGCCCTTCCAGCACAGTTAGCCCTAGCAGTCAGGCACTGCCTTTCATAACAGCTGCTTCTGATTAGCTGCACAACCACAGCTGGGTAAATAGACTGCACTGTGAGGTTATAAGAAGCCTCATAATAATCCAAAAGCCATCTAATTTTGCTCATAAATATTGCCAATACAGTGTTTACAGGCCTGATTCTTTTAAAAACTTCCTCATAACATACTACAGTCTTCTTTCTTGTTTCTCTGAACAGCTCTTCAAGACCTTATGACAGTACAAATAAAATCCAGGTGATAGGACATGAACCCCTCACCCTAGCACTGTGATATGTTCCCACTGATCCCACATCCTCCCTGAATTATGCATCATCTTCTTTTTGTTTTGATTGTCTAGATCACAAAATGCCATCAGGAAACAAGAATAAAGAAGGGCAAAGGTTAGGAGACTTTTTTCTTCTTTTAATGTATTTTTCAGTGTTTGTACCCTGTGTTGAAGTGCAACAACGCTCTCAAGATTATTTACAGAAGAAACATTAAGATGTTTACAGTTGAGAAGGAAAGGCGGCTCTTCATAAGGGCCGTGGGTTTTTTTGGTCACAAAACATAAAAGAATGTAAGATATTAACTTCCCTGATACATTGATTAGTTTTGACCATAAAGACAACAGCACAAAACCACATCATTGATTTTATTAAGTAATTTTAGAAACCTTTTAGTGCTACATGAGAGAACTATCTACAGTAGAGACTTGGAACTCATTTCTGTCTGTTGGGAAAAAAAAGCAAGACCACATCCTTGGAATTCCATTTGATGCTTAAAAGCATAAGAAATAGTGGGGGCGAAGATCATCTCTTACTGTTCATCTCAGCCAATACTGTGCAATTTAGTTTGAGATTATATCCGTAAGAAGAATTACTTGTTCCTACCTCAACAAGCAAATGCAAATATAAATATAGACACAGAAAAGCAAAGCCTGGTTCTCAATAGCTCTGTGTAACTTTGCTGGACCATTGGTACCATCTGGAAGAAGGGATAGTTTCTGATCATGGCACATAGGAGTCATGCTCAAGGTAACATTCATTCCCCAGTGTTCTGAATTCCTGCTGCAGCCCTTTGTCATGCAGGAGCACTAACAGCATCTCTAACAGTGTCAGTCACCTCTCACAATACTTGCAGGAACAACTGAGAGCTCTACTCCTCCAGCAAATCTTCAGCCAGAATTACTCAGCATAATTGCACAAAGACTTTTTCCTTTTTTTAATGCAAAAACAAAAACAAACAAACAAACAACCCTAAAACAGTGGTTCAGATCGAACTACCAGTTAAGATTTGGCTTTCTCCACTATCTTCTTTCTCCAAGGTTCACAAAACTATTCTGCATGACAGTACCTGCAGGGATGCAGAAAACATCCTAAAACCTTTCTAAATGCAGAGGTCCTACATCTCAGAAAAATCACCTAACACTCAGTCTGAAGGACTGGGCACATTTTATTAGAAGTTCTGTAAATTTAACCTTTCTAGCATCTCCACAAATTTTTCCAGCAGAAACTCTTAAGAGATGTTATCTGCATTTGCTAACAGTAATCTGCAATTTTTAACAAACTTACTCAATCTAATTGCTTATTCTAGTTACACTGAAACACGACATGTCAAGTAATACACAGAAGTCTATTATGGGGATAGTTATTTATATTTAAAAAATTGCAATAGCAAAGAAGTCATATTTCACCTTCTTCCTTTAAAGAGTGGTCATTGGAGAGAGTTACACTACTTTTTTTATTTGCCCGTCATTCCCATGACTTTCATTAAGGTGGTTTATTTAGTATTTCTTGGCATAACACTACTTTTAGTCCTCTTAACTGGGAGGTCAAAAGAGGTGAGCGCCGCACAGAAGGATGCTCAAATGGATTGAAATGGAGCTGTGGCAGGTTACAGCTCTCTGCTGTACTAAAGGACTCATGAATCAGAACTGTTTCTGTGTGCTTTGGGCACAGTAAGCTCATACAAACTGTGTGTCTCCCTACCTCTACTGCAGTAGCATAACACTGAACAATATTCAGAGATTAAATTCCCACTGACTTTATGAGAACAGGCAGTCAGGTAAAGCAGAATTCCCCCATGAAGAGAAAGCAGCGGCACAAACAGTAACTGAATTAGAAAATGAAACTGGAGGGAGTGGGAGGAAGACTGAGAGAAGCTATGTCTGCTTCTTCCTCAGGAAAAGGTTTGACCAAAACTCATACGTTATTGGATCCCATTGAATCCAATGGTCATGTAAGCTAGAAGAGGTCGAGTTTCAAAGTTTCCATAGTTCAACTATCCAGGAAAGCACTTGGTTTGTGGTCCAGTGCCAGCATGTGTTGTTGCAAGGGATGTCATAAAAATTCTGGCCTCAACCACAGCCTCTGTAACTTTTTGAGTTACAGCCCATAATCCCGCACTTATTACTTCAGCCACTTAGCCAAAGAAGTCATTTAGACCTATTTCCAAACACATTATTGATGATTACCTCTTCTGCCTTTTCATGTCTATATCTCATCTGTTCCGAAAGCAGAGTTAGAAGAAAAACAAACTCAGTAGCAAAGCTGATATGATTTTCTTTCTATATTTGATGCCTACTTGTCAGTCTAAAAAAAAAAAGAACAGAAGATCGAAATACAGTTTTGTGCCTCATCCATCTCAAAATGACCTCAGGAACAGGGTTTTAGCAAAGGTCTCACCGATACAGAAGGTGGTGGTCTGTCTTACACTCAAGAGAGATTTTTTCTGCTATAACTACAACCTATCTTTTATATTTGATAAAAGAATTGTGTGAGAAGTGTGAAACAAATACTTCCCAAGGTTCGTCTCTTTTCTTCCTCAGAATAATTGGAAAACATTGTATTAAGTGGTTATAGACTCAAAATACACAAAATATTTCCCTTATTCATGTATTTTTTATGTCTTGTGACTGAAAGCCGTTTAGGACACTTCTGGCTGCCTTCAATCAAACCAGGACAATTTTCTGGAATCTCTCCTTAGGTCAGCATCATCCTTCAGAAGACTTACTCTTGCTGACAAACCTTCCACATGCATTTTCTCAACAGTAGCTTTTTTTTTTTCTGAAATACTAACGTTTATTAGGTTTCCCTACAAGTTAATTTTTATCAAGTACTTGTTTTTCCTGAAGGGCGAGCATTTTACTCACTATGCTAACATACAACCAACATAATCACTGCAAGAAGAACTCTGCAAACAACACTTAAAGCATGTTGTGAGAAACCATAATGTCATGAAAAAAAAAATTCCTTTACAAGTCAAGTCATATCACATTCTCTGACTAGGCACATTTTTAGCATAATGTGTGAATAACCAAATAGCTTTACCCATAAGTATTAAGTAAATACATTAAGAGAAAAAAAATTAAGTGAAAACACGTGACCTTATATTTATAACAGCGATTTTCTTTGTGAAGAGATCTAATGTGTTTTTTAACTTATTTTCGAAAAACCTACTGTATTACTCATTTCAGAATTAAAGCAGAAGTGAACATGTCGTTATATAATCTTAGCCATACTCTCCTTTTGCCCCAAGAAGCTCAACACAATACAAATATTTGAAAGGCATCATTTATATTTGCAAAAATAATTTATTTTACCAAGCCCAAAATATCTAACATAAATGTTACTCACTTTTTCTATCAAATTTCATGTGTTGCAATAAACAGATTGTATCAATTGCTTTATCAATCACACTCGCAGTTGATAAATACATTACGCAGGAATATTTCTCTTGTAAGGAAACATTCCAAGTTCAAAAACCAAAGAAATTGAAAGGGAACCCTAATAAATCATAGCACAGCGGTCTCCTCTATTAGAAGTTCAAAGATCATATATCAGCTATTGTCCAAGATCTTCCTTCCTACATGCTACCAAAATCATCTTTTAGTTCACTGTTGACTTCTTCACATCTCTTCAATAGCCTCCAGTTTATAAAATATCTGATGGTACCATCTATGAGACTGTGTAATCCAAATACACAATGGGTAACAGAAAAGGCCTGTTTACCTATGTGCACACACACACAGATGCATATAAAATAATGGATGTGCATCTATTCCCATATGCATTTCTATTTAATTCATATTTTATGCATGATTACGCTCGACTCCACTCCACGTTTTCCTTCATACTGTTTCCATCTTCATGCGCACTGGAATCAGTCAGCTTCAGTCTCAGTGGTTCTATTTGTTTTTATTTTCTAGCACTTTCTAAAAGTGGCTCCTCGTGACTTATATAAATAAAAACAACATTTTACAGGAACAACAGATTTACAGCTTTAATAAGACTGCTCTCCTTCCTGCACTAAAGTCTACAGTACATGACAAACCAGGTTAAGCAAGCTGGTATCAAATCTGAAGCCAATTACCTTTTTTAGCCAGACGTTAATTCTCTGCAGAGCTTCAGGCTTATTTTCAAGATGTTAAATTATTGATAAGGAAAATCAATTATTTTTTCAGCATGGGCAATGTCATACAGTTACATTATATGCAGCAATAGCTAAAGTAGTTTTTCTATCTTATTAACTTTAGAACACTTTAGAATTAAACTACCTACCTTTTCTTCTTTAGAATCCAGATAAACAGTCGCTAGGGACAGCCTCACAACTTCTATTGACTTCAGAAGAGAATAAAATATTTGTCTGAAAATAAACTGTCAGAAACAAACAAAAAAAACATCTTAGAGACTTCCAAATGAGTATGTTTATTTATTAAACTAGTGTTATTTAAACAGTAACATTTAACTTCGACACACCATCAAATAAACTGCAATGAATTTTCTTCCAGCAATAGAGAGCTTCCAGAAAGAATCTGAAGTAACAAAACATATTCCATTAAAGGTAGTAACAGAAGAATCACAGATAATCCTGGGAAGAAACAGAGATGGCAAGAACAGTTCTTTTTTAGCAATAAACTTCCTGAAACAAAAACTTAGAAATGAGTATCTACTCCCACAATTTTTCTTGGACTTGTAGTTCCATAGAATACCAAGCGATTTCAGTTTCAATGGTTCTGTAAGCCTCTATTATTTCCTAGCATTTCCAAAGGGTACCTTGCCCACTGCAAAAGACTAGGTGACATAATTTTCTATACAACATCCAAACCATTATGGTACAAGATACATAAAAGGAGGAAGGAGATAAAATGTCACCAATCTTTCTTGTTCTGAAGTAGAAAAGCAGTAGTAAGCAATTACTTATGAAGCAGCAACATCCCAAAAATACCTTAATTATCAGCTTTAGGATTTAATGGTATCATATGGTAAATTAATGGAGAAATCTCTTGATGATTCCTATGGAAGATGTCTAGACTAATATGAAGGTTGAAAGTAACATCTCCTATTTTATTATGTTGGCCCATGACTTCGAAGGTGGATTTCACATGTTGTTGCCGTGTGACAGACAGCAGCAGAGGGACACTAACAAAATGGCATCTGACATGGAAGCGTTGATGAAGCAAAAGTGTAGGACTGAATTCCTCTATGCAGAAAAAACTGCACCTACTGACATTCATCAATGCCTTCTGAATGCTTAAGATGACCAAACAGTGGATATGAGCACAGTGAGACAGTGGGTGCTGCATTTCAGCAACAACAACATCACAGTAGCTGTGAAACAGTGGGTCACCTCCACTGGTGCAGATTTTGAGGAGCATGGTATGCAGGCTCCCGGTCACTGCTGACAGTAACGCATAGCTAATGGTGGTGACTATGTTGAGAAATAGTGTTTTGTAGCTGAGAATTTGCTCTATCCCATAGTGTTACTGTGCTCTTTGTATCTGTTGCAGTTTCCATGGAAATAAATAGGAGGCATTAGTTTTGGAGGGCAAAAGTATATGCATATGGCAACATGTAGTGAACTACACAGACAGAGAAAAACTGATTATCTGTGTCAGTCAGTATGTTTCCCCCACTGGCCACTAGCCTTTATGCTTCTGTATCATTATGCAAAGCAAAACAGACAGCTGAGAAAAACTGTGTGAACACCATCAGAAATCTCTCCTGTCACTTGAATGGCCTGCCAGTTAGGGCATCCTCCATGACTTATGTGAAAGATCTGCTGGTTTCCTCCGTAGGTATCCCCAGACCAGAAAAAAGTTCTTTTCCGTAAGTGGCGTGAGCCAGCAGTGCTGTAGCACTAGCGTTCCTCTGTGAGGCCATTCACCAAAGAACGCAGTTGCAATTAACTGCTAAATAAATGCGCTCTTTTTTTAATGAATTCAGTTCCTCAAAAATTTAAAAAAAACCACTCATTACTAAAATGAAAGTGGTAATTAATAAACACATTTTTCAGTCAGCCGCAATTCAAATGTGAAGAAATGTATGGCAAAAGCCCAGGTATGAAAACTATTGATAAAATATACAGTAAGACTGAATAAAAAGTGATATTTATTTCCTTATTGTAAGTACCTCTTTTTAAATTCTGATTTTCACAGTACTAATCCTAATGAGAAATTTAACACGGAAGGCAGCTTACCCAAGCCTTCCAGAGTGAACTCAAATATCTAGGCAAAACACATCCAGTTGCAGAAGGTAAATGACAGATGTCATTTTTCCTTTTTCTCTCCTAACTTACACAGCACGTGGAAGAGCTTTATAGCTCTAAGCCGCACGCTGCGCCGGGCCCTGGGGAGGGGCGGGAAAGGCAGCAGTGCCGGCAGAGCCCACAGCCCTGCCCGGCAGCCCCCACAGGCGGTACCCCTCCGCTCTCCGGGACCGCCCTCCCTACAGCCGGGCACCACAGACTAGGGAAAAACCAACACTAACGCCACGCTAACAGCGGACAGCAGGCCGCGGCGAATACTGCTGCTGCTTCTGCTCTGTCTCCAGAGCCACCTCAGAGGGCGTGGGACACCCGTGCCTACAGCCCAGAGCGGCAGATGCCATCACCTGCCGCTTAAAGGAAGTGACTTCCTCCGTCCCCGGCCGGAGTAACGGCTGTACCGGTTCCAGCGCCGCACCGCGCACGCGCCATCACCCAACGGCCGCTGTGCCGGCGCGCGCATGGGCAGTAGGGCTGTCTGCTCTCCGCGCGCAGGCGGAAGCGCGAGCTCCTGAGCGCGGCCATGGGGTGGGGGCGGCCGGGGCTGGGCGCGGCGCTGGGCGCGGGGCTGCTGGCCAGGCTGAGCCTGGTGCTGTACGGCCTGTACCAGGACGCGGTCATGCGGGTGCGGTACACCGACGTCGACTACCAGGTGTTTACGGACGCGGCGCGGTTGGTGACCCAGGGGCGGTCGCCCTATCGGCGGGCCACCTACCGCTACACGCCGCTGCTGGCCTGGCTGCTGACGCCCAACGTTCACCTCGGCGAGCTCTTCGGGAAGCTGCTCTTCGTGACCGGGGACCTGGCGGCCGCCGGCGTGGCCTACCGGGCCCTGCGGCGCCGAGGGGCCTCCCCCGGGAGGGCTTGCGGGTGCTGTGCCGCCGCCTGGCTGCTCAACCCGCTGCCCATGGCCGTGTCCAGCCGCGGCAACGCGGAGGCGCTGGTGGCTCTGCTGGTGCTGGCCGCCCTGCACCTGGTGGAAGCGGGGAGCGTAGGGAGCGCCGCGCTGTGCTACGGGCTGGCCGTGCACCTGAAGATCTACCCGCTGACCTACGCGCTGCCCATAGCGCTGCACCTGCAGGGCAGCGGGGAAAGGGCGGCGGGTGCGGGGCGTGATGGAACGGCCAAGTTTACACTCGTAGGGGCCTTCTGGCGGCGGGTTGTCCGGGTGCTGAACCGCAACGTGCTGCTTTTTGGAGCGGTCTCTGGTTCCGTGCTGGCTGCCTTGACGGTTGTGTTTTACCACCACTACGGCTGGGAGTTCTTAGAGCACGCCTACCTCTACCACCTAACCAGGAGGGATATCCGACACAACTTCTCTCCCTATTTCTACATGTTGTATTTAACTGCAGAGAGCAAATGGAGTTTTGCCCTTGGGCTTGCAGCTTTCTTGCCCCAGCTGCTCCTGCTCCTGGTTGTGTCTATAGCATTTTACAAAGACCTTTTTTTTTGTTGTTTCCTGCACACCGCTATTTTTGTGAGTTTTAACAAAGTGTGCACATCCCAGTATTTTGTCTGGTACCTCTGCCTTTTGCCCATCGTAATACCTAATATTAAAATGTCCTGGCATCGCGGTTTGTTGCTGCTGTTTCTGTGGTTCATTGGACAAGGCCTGTGGCTTGCTCCTGCGTACTTCCTGGAGTTCAAAGGGTATAACACTTTTTTACTTATATGGTTGGCTGGCTTGCTTTTTCTTTTTATCAATAGCTTCATACTCGTTCAGATTATTTCACATTATCAACAGGAAACACAAGTTGCCAAGAAGGTCAAAGAGCAGTAATAAGTAGACCAACGTTCAGAAAGAGCATTGTTATCTTTAGTAAGGTTTTTAATACCAGCAGCACTTCGATTAACATAAATATGTGTACATTATATAACGTATGTTGTATGTAAGCAATGCTTTGTTAGGGCTCTGAGGGCATTCGTAGGTCTTAACTGCAGCAAGCAGCCACTGTCCTACCCTGATCTCTGTCTACAAGGGAACCTGCTTGCCACATGGACTGAAACTGCCTTGTAGCCTTGTCCTGGCTCTGTCTTCTGCTGTTGCTGCTCATGTCTGGACTCACTGGAAGGACTTTAGACCTGGTTCATCACTTGCCACGTCTGGGGCTGCAGGTGGACTCCGTTACTTGCACTTATCTCTGCCTGCTGTTGCCAGATGCTGTGGGGCTGTGCCTCGATCAGTGACGAATCGGCCTGTGCTGGGGGCTTCTTTCTGCCTCATGCTGGCAGCCCCAGTCATACTCCCCAACACCCATTTTCTCATTGTTACTTTGCTCTGTCCTTGTTAAGGACTGTGGCCTCTGTCTAGGGATGTTGCGAGTTTGATGGTCTTATACACTCCAGTAAGCGGGTGGGGGGGGTTGCAAGTGTTAAGTTAATAAATAAATATGAAAAAGAATCACTTATTTTTTTTTCTTCTCACACTTCATTTTAGCATTTTAGCAATATATTATTTGGGGCCTGTACCCAGTCTTTTTTCAGCAAAGCAGGGAAAAAATGGTTGTTATGTGCAATTCATCAGCTCCTGAAACTTTGCATTTATTTTAAAATTCAGATTTTCTCACTTTCTGACACATTTTTTCCCCCTTTTCAGTGATATTTGGATTTTTGAACAGACAGACTTAATCCATTCTCTTGCTGGAGAGAAAAACAAATGCCTGTCTTGGATGACAGAAACACACGAAGCAAAAGTATTTGTATTCCTTGCTGCCACAATCTTAAAAAAGAGGCCACTGCTTTAATCAGCATTTCAATAACAATTATTGTGGGTGCTAAAAGAAGCAAATGCAGTGTCAAAGTACAGCTCAAACACCACCTGTGTCCCAAAAGCGCTAGAGTTTATACCAAAGAGAAACTGAAAATATAGTTTCTCGGTAATTCAATATCTCTGCTATTAAAAATGAATGAAAAGGGAAGTGAAAGGATCTGAGGAAGTGTAGCAGTTGCCAGAAGGAAAGTTTTAAAACAGTTTCTGTATCCTGTCAAAATGAGGTATTTATTCCCAGATGAGACAGGAGATGTGAGTGGTAGTGAGAGGAGTTCAGAGCCGTGATGAAGTCAACACTCTCCACAAGAACGTGCTACCAGAGGTCTGGTCTCCACGGCTTTTGACAGAGGAAGTAGCTAGCTGTGTGGTTTTTAATAAGATCTTCAGTTTAAATAGATAAATGCCAAATTTAAGAATTGATATTTACCTCAACTTTAAGTTATGCCCTACCTAACAGATACAGGAAAGGGAAATTTGTAGAGTTGTGAGCAGAGTTTCAAGGCAAAGTAATTCCAACCAGTCAGTGAGGTTACCTGCGTTACCAGAGAGGAAGAATGAGGCAGAAGTTCCTGTGTGACATGCTTCCTCTTAGAATCCTGAGATCTCCTGAGGGAGCTCTGCTTTCCCCGTGCTGCGGCAGCTCCACAGCTTGCTTACTGACAGGTTTTTCTGTCCCTGGTGTAGTTCTATCTCTTGGGGCTGGGCCATGGGTTTTAGCTGTGTGAATTGGGGCAGTTACGGAAAGCAGAGGAAGCCCTCAAGCCCCAGTAGCCTCAAGCCAAAGAGCGTGCTACCACATGTAGCATATCCTTGCACTGTTCCAGCCTAGTTCAGCCATTTTGACATTCTCATAGAGGTAAGAATTTCCCCGCTCACAATGGCACAGGGTTGGTTCTGCTCTTAAGCTGCAACGGTGTGCTGATTTTCCCCACTGGCCCCATTCACACTCACCTTCACATCACACAGATAGTGCTAACCTTTTTTTTCTGTAAATCCAGAAATCTGATGAAGCAAACACGTATTCTTTTGACAAATTCTTGATTTTTCAGGCAGGTCTTGCAGTTATGGCACTGGATTTCCTTCTGCTTTTTTTGCCTAGGATGTAGGAAGAAAGACTTCTAGCACAAGCTTGCCTACATCTTCTCCAAAATGGATGGGAGAAATGAACTGAAAGATATGAACATCAACGTTTTTTGAGGGTTTATATCATGCAAATCACTTTTGATAGATAAGTGGAATTGAATAGCTTTAGTCACTGATAAAAATCATTAAATTGAGTAACTGCAGCCAAGTGCAGAACAAGTTGTAATTCTTGAACAAGTCATGATCAGTAATTACAACCTCCTTAAAATTTACCAAATTCATTTCCTATGGCAAATTACTGATTTTGCTGCTGTTCAGATTTTTTCACTTAGTGACTGTATGTCCATTTTCCTTCTAGTAATTGGGAACTGAAATGTCTAAATGCTAATACTAGTTTTCATTCCCTTCTGTGGGTTGCAAAATTGTAGTGTTGTCTATTTTAAGTAAGAAATGGTAGAGTTGCCCAAAAGATCTGTGTGTTTCATTTGCACAAATTTTATAGATTGCACTGAAATCAGCCTTGAAAAGCTAAAGACAAGACATGAAAAAAGAAGGGAAAAAAGAAAATAAATATCAAGACAAATAACATTTTTGCGTTGCCTTTTACGTTGTAGCCTATAGTCCAAAGGCTCATGGTGAATTCTCAAGTCTTTAGTAAAATCTTCAGCACTGAACACTGATTTGCTGCAAAATTTATACATGAAATTACTAAAATAAGATTAAAAAAATCATAATAAATGGTTCACTGAGTTTTAGGCTGAGCATGCTAAATTAGCATCTCTGACCCAATAACCATGTTCTTGATCCTTGCTATGCAGCTGTCCTGTCAGTGCAACTAGCACTGGATTGATTCCTGTAACCCTAAAATCAGTAATTATATGCTCTAAAGTGAGCAATGCTTATGACAGTAAATTATGAGCAAATTGTTTTGTGTTTGTTTTTTGCTTTTTTAGCTGAGAAGAAAAGGGAAGGCTGCTATTCTAAAAGAGAGACGTTAAAGTTCAGAGTGAGCACATGGAACACAGGAACTATATTCTTCATATCATTCCGAAGTACAGCTTTAGAGTGCACACCCCAGTGCTAGCAGCACTGTGGGATGGGACAGTGTCTTCAGTGAGACCAAACCCAAGCCCATTCTTGCTCAGGTAGCAAGGATAGTGGGTTGGAAGAGACACTTTCAAGAACCAGTTCATTCTGACTATATCTGACTGTACCCATTTCACCAGCATTCTTTTTTAACAGTGTAAGTCAATAGTACTTTATTTCAGGAGAAGCCCTCATGACCATCCCTTCAATCCCTATGCACTCCTGCAAACCTCTCAGCAGACCCAAGTCCCTGAACTGATTTGTGTCATCCATCACGAGATTTTAAACTGCTCAGAAGTTATAGATGTAGCAACACCATTTGCCACGTAAATGAGAAGTAGTGTGTGTTATCGTTATTTTACATTGAGAGATATGAAGCACAGAAAGATTGAGGAAGTTACATAAGATGATAATACAGGATGTGATAGCACAGGCCATAACAGAAAACAGCAAATCTTTGATTCCCATACAGAGCCTTAATGACAAGCCTCCTTCCTGGCACGTGCTGAGCAAGGTGAGGGCTGCTGCAGAAACAAGAGGTTGCACATTGGAGGCAGTCCTACTTAATGCATAGATTACACTTTAACTGCAGCATTATATTCTTGGAGCTTGAGTCTTTAACGTGCTCTTCAGATAAAACATTTATTTCAGTTTGCAAGTAAAGAAATGAGAAATAAGAGATCCTCGCTATTTCCTGTGGAAAACAGTAGGGAGGCAAACTAGAACATCTGTGGAAGAAGTATCTAAAGGAAATGTCTGTATTTGATTGTGTAGGAGGACAGAACTTCTGCCTTGGAAATCAGCTGACATGCAGGCAAATTGAGCAATGCGCCGTACCAGGGAACAGACATTATTTATGTGAAAGATATTCTGTCAAAGTGTGCTTTCCTTTTTCACATGAGGAAAATGAGATCTTGGTAACAGTAATCATGCTGGATGAACATAACTTTGATTCTTTCACATTACCGTAAGAGGAGTCCATAGGATGTTACATCCTACAGTAACGCTTACGGAGCTGTACAGGTGTGACTCGGAATATAGTTTTAATAGGCAATGTTGTAGTGTAGCAAAAGACAGGGTATTAGTGTGCAGTAACTCTGAAAGTGTTATTTGAAGGTTAACATAAGTAAGAACTGATTTCTGCTTCATAAGCCAGTGGCTGTGTTAATAGAGATGGTACTGTTTTGGCAGTAATTTTCCAAGGAGAGCTGCACCCTGCGGCCCATATGCTTCCATTCTGTGCAAAAGAACATTAATTCAAATCCCCTGTTGATCTGACAGTCGACATTTTTTCAGTCCATCTCGTGTCCCTCCCTCTGATCCAGTAAATTGAGTGAGCTAGGAAGCAGGCTAAGAAAATGAAGTGGAAAACAAAGTATGATTATCCTTCTCTTGTTTCCCTCACTGCATAGCAAGAATATGTTGAATAATTAAAAAGATTACCTTTTGGGACACAGTGCCACTTCAGCTTGGGGTAAGAGTACTTCCTTAATATAAGGTGTTTTTACCTAAATGTACCTGAATGAGCCACATGGACTTTTGCCAAATGACAGTGAAGCTACTGATAACCTGTCCATTTCAATATTAGCACTATTTTTTTCTGTATTTTGCTGTTATAACAAGAATATAACAATGCAAATGTTAACAAAAATAGCAATACTTGTAAATTGTAGTTTCAATCTTCTCTTAAAAGATTTTAGAGAACATACATAGTCAGAAACATACTAAAGGAGAACAAATGCCATATCACACACTGCATTAATAATTCATTAATTATTACCTCTTTCCCACAGATAACATCATCTTGTAGAAAGTAGCACCTTTTTTTTTAATACTTCTTTTTAATGCATAGTCTGGGAATTCACATGAGTGTCAAGTACTTCTCCACCTTAAAAATGTGAGATCTGTTTGAAAATAGATTTTAATTACCATTAGCACTTCCAAGTTTAGTGTTGGCAACAGCCAGCTTGTTAATTCAGGCAGTACAGGAACTGAAGTCATGACCAATTTTCCTTCATGCTCTAATAAACTGTTTGATTAAGTATAAGAAAGTTTGTTGCTGGAAGCGAACCGAATGTTATTTTTCACTGGAAAGAAATACAGCATGTCTAGTGCCAAAATTTACACGTGCAGGATGGAGCGAAGTGATCGAAAAACAAGGACAAAAGTGAGGCCCACAAGACCTTGACTATGATCTGGCTTCTGCCACTCATCATTAACAAATGACTTCAGCTTGCTATGCTGTTTCCCTCTGCGGCTTTTGATTGCTTGATCCATTCAAATAACTTATTCTAGCCATAACGTGTCTCCTGATCCATTCCCATAACACACTGCCAGAAAGTGATTGCAGTCTTGTTTGCACCAGTTGTAAATCTGATCATTAGTAAATCATAAACACCTAAAGACATTGTGTTTAAAAAATATTCTTTTTTTTTTTTTGCATATATATAAATCTTCTGTGAGATGTGTTAAGTTCCCAAATGCATTTCAGCATTGTATTTGTATGAGAGAGTGGACCAGTGCTGAAGTTAAATGAAGATCTAGAAGTAGGTTAACAGCACTCATGGTAAAAAGCTAGACAATAAAGAAAAATCCTTTTTAAAAATTACAGGGTAGTTGATACTGCAAGTAAATAAAATTATATTATTAGCAGCCTGCTTAGATTGTATTGGAAGTAGTTATTGAAAATGTATTAGGGAAATGAAACCACAGACAGCTCTGCAGCTGGTGTAAATAGCTGCTATTGCCTCAGATGTGAGACAGCACTTCAGATGTGAGATATGTGTATTCATAAAATGTCCTATACACTATGCTGTTATCCAAGCAAAAATCAGTTGCTGTCCTTCACTCTTGAAGACAAATCTCCTTTCTGTGTTCAGATAGAGGTGAAACTGTATTCTTTTGCTTTGGTCTTTTCCCAAAGGTTTCACTGAAAAATGCAGACTACCAAAGTGTAATCCAGGCTAACATACTGTACAAGGAACAGTTACAGGGAGCTCTAAATCTGCTTCAGCTTCCTAGGCTCCCAGAACAAGCGTACGCTCGGTGCTGGAAGCTGGAAGTGGTGTGAATGCACAGATGCAAACTTCCCTATGGCACACCCAAAATAAAGCCTACCATGATTCTTAAGGCAACCAGATGTTGCCTTGAGATATGCTATAATTGTTACATCTATTATCATATGTGTATCTTAATATATATCTCCTCAGCTATAGTGTTACAGCAGCATATTCAGGGACTTCATGCCCAGCCCAACTGGATGAGCATTTGTTAAGGATATAAGAAGGTCTCCTCTCTTGGGTTACAGGGCCACTTCAGGCCCTTTAGCAGGACATTTCCTTAGGGCTCATATATGGGAGCCATTAGGTCACGGCCTGAACCAGTGATTGAGCACCCATTGAAGGGGCATAGCCAGCCCTGGGATCACAGGTGTGAGCAATTCACATGTGGGACCGGAAGGAGTGCGCTTTGTGTCCACCCGTCCCTAACCTCATTTAAGGGCTGGCAGCTGAAGAGGAAGCATCTTTACTTGGAGATCTTTTGGGAGCTTTCCAGTAAGCCTTTATCCTCAGAAAGGGGTAAGCTATCCCTTCTTTGTTACCAAATTGTGACTAGTACCCTTCTTGGCTGATCTGAAAACTGGTCAGTGTCAGCTATATCCTCTGCCTTGTACAATACAGCTATTTTTGCCTCTCGGTAAAATGGATGATGACTGCCACTGCTGTCCTTGTATGGTAAGGAATTCCAATTGCTTTTTAGTTGTGAAGGCAGGCATGAATGCATATGCAAAAATGAGAAGTGGGAAAATAAATGTGGGTCAGAGCAAGCAGTCATTTTAATTATATTTCTATTTCAGGTCTGGAAAGGTTAGAAAGTCTAGAACTAGGTGTCAGTGGAGAAAACTGATGTGAAGACCAAATGATCCTGCAGTAAGAAACAACTTTGACACTAGCCTGTTTCCATCATTATGTATTGTCAGAGACAAAGCTGACACGTAAAGGATTTCTGAAGTTCATTACACTCAGAATCATTTTTACATCTTCTGAAGGCTTGAAGGAGAAAGTACTTGGCTGTCCCCAAAAGGGAACAGGGCCTTTGCAGATCTGTTGACAGTGGAAGGGATGAATAAATGATCTCTTAATTTTGGATGCTGAGGATGGTAATTTACAGGGCTATGAAAACAGGTGGACAAACACATAGAAGAAAAGTTTGCCAAGGGCATCTAAACAAAAAAACATCTCCAGAGACTTCAAGAATTCACTGAGCTACAAGATGTAGCAAACTAGCATTGTATTTCTGGACAATTTTTTTCTGTGCTTCTCTAGTTTTCCTCTGCATCTTTTAGTGGCCAGATTTGGAGAAGGATGCTGGTTTCAGAGAGCATTTGGTCCCATCCATTGTGATTGTTCCTAGGTTCCTAGCTACAGGAGCGTCCCCAGCAGTGTCCCCCTAGCCACTCATTCACAGTTGTGCCCTTCCCTATACAGCAGGACATGTCAGTGACTGCCTCAGTTTTGGGCCTGTGTGTCTGCTTGCTCTTTTTCCAGAAAGGATGCTATCAGACTGGGCCAGTAAAGCACAGCCACAGTTTATTTTGTTGGCATTTCACAGATGACAGTTAGCAGCTGATGACAGATTGATAGGTGAGAAGATCAGAAAGCAAAATCAAAGCTGACACAACAGATCTGTTTGATCAAAGAGTGATTTTGGCTGGCTAGGCAATTTAAAAAGTAGGTAGACTCAGACAAATTATTAGGCCAGTTTAATTCAAGCATACTGAGCGCCTGGAGCTTGGCTGCCTTCTCTCCTGGAGGTAACGCATGTCTCACTTATGGGACTGTATCTCATGAGATGGGGAGGGAAACAAATGCGTTGGCACAGCTCCAGTCATTTGTGTCAAAGTGATGTATGTCAGTGACTTCCAATACAGATCTGGTCCTTGGCCAAAGCTATCCTTATTCCATTTTTCCATCTTAATAATAGTTTACCTTTAGCTATGGAATGATACATAACTGCTTTTTATAATGATTAACTTCGTGTATAGGCAAGAAGAATAGTGATGCCTGTAGGAAATAGGTGTGAACTCTTCTCAGAATAGAAATCCTTTCAACATGCTGCTACAGTTAATAGGGTACAAGGTTAAAACATTTTCTAGAGTTAGTGTCCAAACTATTAATTAAATACAGAGAAATTAGCAATGTTTCAGGTATGGCCTGTGACATAGAGACACCCATTTAGAAATCGTTTTACCTTATAAGTCCCTGCCAGGCTGAAAGCAGCAGTTGCACAGTGGGGAGCTGGAGGTCTCATTACACCTGTCTGCTCTCCTTGCTGTGGCCAGGTCCTCACGGGGACATTCCCAAGTGCTCTCATCCCCGGCACGTCACCTGTGTTCTCCGGGGGGAAAAGCAGCAGGCAAATTTTCTGTCAGAGCTGCTCAGTGTTACTTTGGACAAACAGAATACCTTTGCTTTTTCAGTGTTTTAAATGCAAGGGCAAAAAGAAAGCTCGCCATGCATAGCATAGCTGCAAACTGCTTGTGTCTTACAGGCCTTAGGCGTGTCTGTAGTCCCAAGTTACACTTGCTATCTAAGTGCTGTGCTGTTAGGCACACAGATAGTTCTTGCACCTGGTGCTGCATAGTCCTGGTCCTGAGGTCTTTGCTAATGTTCATCCGGTGCAAAAAGTTGTTCCTACATTTCTGTCATTCATTAATGCCGATTTTAGGAGGGTCCCTTGAGAACTCAAAAAAGGCAAAAGCTGTTGAAAGCATAGCTGGTCTCTTCATTTTAAACTCGCATACTTTTTTTTTCCCTGAGTTTTGGCATTAATTATGCCTCTGAAGAAAGAGAAGTGAACTCTTGTTACAGAGGCATTGCACGCAATTTACAGTACCATATAAAATGTGTTTTCATTGCAGTTCACCAAGGCTAACACCATATTAATTCAGCAGTTTGGAAAAACTACAACTAGTCTGATCCTTAGTGTTAATTAGTAGCTGACATTCTGTCTAAAATTAATCCTCAGGATGACAGAGGAGGTCTTATGTGGGCACTGAGCTGCTTGGAATTTGAGCATTATTTGGACCTAAATAAAAGTGTTTTTGCAAAACTGAGAAACTAATACAGTTACATCTTCCTGTCAAGCCAAGGTGCTAGAATTAATTCAGGTGCTTTGACTGCAAGCCAAATGAAAACTCTGTTTACAAAGGAATCGTGCCACATTAGTCACTGAACATGCATATGGTTTAGCATCTTAAAGGTCAAGTAAATTCATGAGAACGTGTGATCTTATGTATGTTTGGCAAATGAATATGAATAACACATCTGTTATAGAAGAAAGGGTCAGAATACTGCAAGGGAACCCTGTGGATCACACTTAGCTGGGCAATGTGGAAGCTAATGCAATGGTAAACTTCTGCAAAGCAGTTTTAAGAACACTCGTAGAAGGTAAAAGATGTGCTTCAGCCTTGAAAGTTTAGGTAGATCCTGTGGTACCACCCAGAAGAGCTGCTTTCAAAGGAAATGCAGGATTTTTGTCTTCTGTGAGAGCACATGACACAGGAGTTGGTATCTAGCGGCTGTCCCATCTGAGTCATCATTAACAGTAAGTCATATGGGACAGAAAGGAATTTTAATCTGATGGCTTTTCAATATTTTACATATATAATACAGACAATGTGTGTATTTATTTCCCAAAGAGAAATATATATAGTAAGATCTCTGCAATAAATGATACCTGTTCTTATGCAAGTATTGACATAACATCAAAATATGATGCAGCAGCAAAATGTATCATCTCTTTCACTACAAGTGATTTTTCAGGTCTTCAGTGACTCATGAGTAATGTGTGTATTTTGCAAACTTTCCTGGAAGGCAGAAAAACCTAATCTCTAGCATTGCTGACCAAATACCTTCCAGAAGCATTATAGACACTTTAAATACCATTTACAATGCTAGATTAGCTGAGAAAGCACTAACAGTGACATGGGGTATCCTACAAACAAGATGATAAATGCTATATTTGTCATCTGTCCCCTAATAAAGGAGAGCATTTGCCTCCAGAACAATTATCCTTGACAGTTCTATAACAAAGTCTTACCAGACCTCAGTCAAGTTTTTAAAGTGTACCTACATTTGTGTTTTAGCTCAGAGCAGCAGTGAAATGGTTCCCCACCTGTCCCCTCTTACCATGTGCTGGTTGCATGCTGTCGGTAAACAGAACCTGAATTTCATGCAGATAAAGACCTGCTCCAGATGCTCAGCCAGTGAATACTATTCCCTTGTGGAATCAGAGGCTCTAAACCAGTGAGGGAATGCACTGGCATGTGTGGAATAAGCATCCACCTGCCCAACACTCTTTAACCAAATCGAGTCATCTTCTGCTAACCCCAAATTCTCCCTGTACTGTGCAAAGTCATCTGCACCTCCACACTTGCTGCCAGTCCTCCACGAGAACAGCTCTTCTTTGTTCCATGGAGGCATCCCCTCACCACTATCTTTTCCATTCTTTCCTCTCTGTTGCCATCCCTGTGTGGATGAACTCTTCCAGATGGCTTGCCTCTGTCTCCCTTTCTTCTTTCACTGTCCCTCCTTTCCCAGCCCCTATCTCTCCCACTGAGGCTGGCGGTTTCCTCGGCTTCTGAGACCACAGTAATGCCACATAGTGGGGCAAGGCCAAAGCTGCTCCGCAGCAACCCCTCAGATGTTCTCCAGGCCTCAGCCCCAGCTGCTCCAGCCTGCTGCTCCATTCATGTTACTCTACACTATTTGCTAATGGTGCTGTAGCCTGAAGTGACTGAAAACATTTTAATCTTTGAAAAATCCGTGGGTATACATTCCATTTAATTGAAGAAAAACCTACATGGACATTTCAGCATTAGAAATGCAGGCTTTCTGATCCCTGTGGAAATCAGTGCAAGTACAGAAGGGTAATTAAGGGCAGAATTTGGCAATTACATTGGAGCTCTTTCAGGATGTTTTTGCTGTGCCTCAGTGTGAAGGGGAACTTCCTTTCTCCCGGTAGCTGGGAGCACAACAATTCAAGTCTAGACGAAAGGCAATAGTCCTTCCAGATGAAAGTCTGTCACTACAAGAATTAAGCAGAATCAAGACAGTGTCTCTAGATTTTCTTCGATTAAAAAAGTACTAAAATCTTTTGTAGACAGATTAATTCTGAAAATCATCAGTCTGAAATCTCAGTCCCTTTTTCCTTCTTTAAACAAAACATTTTCTGTGGTTTCTTTTCCAGTTTGGAAGACTGTCCCTCCTGGTCTGGCCATTTGACATGAGAAAAAAATATGCAAGAAAAGCATAAAACAAAAGCACCTGATCCAATCTGCTTGTGATAACCCTCGCAGCTATATTTCCTTTCCTTTAATTGAATAATGAGTTTTCAATTCTTCACAGACCTGCATCTTATTCACATCTCGGAGAAGTTTCAGGGCTTCCTATTTGGATGCCCTAATTAAACCCACACAAGCAATAAGGAATCTCTCGCTGGGGCTGGGAGCTGAGCAGCTTTTTGTTAGTGATTAGCTCACATCTGTGATTGCTGGGGTATGGTAGTCACATCTGTACTCACGCTGCCAGTCAGCCATACCACCAGCAGAAGCTCCAGTGTGAAAAGGCACATTTAGTGCAATTACTTCCACGATCAGTATGATTACAGCATCACAATTACAACTAACCAGAATACAGAGACAAAACAGCTATGCCATGACAGACCCACTGCTCACGCCTCTTCGTCAGCAGCCATTTAGGAAATGAATTGTTCAGCAAGTGCCTCTGAAGAAGAGATTTACTAATTCCTTATTTTCACTTTATTTTCATTTCACCCACTGCGAGGCATCCTTAGTCATAGTAAAAAATCGTCCATGTTTTCTTTTTTGCCGTGATCCCCATTATTTCCTGTAATTTTATTTTCTTAGTGTCTTTTTATGAATTTAATCAAAGACACAGAAATAGTTATTGTAGATACTTCATTAAAAAACTGCAGGAAATGATAATAGCATTGTGGTGCACCAAAGTGGAAAGACATTCACTGCTATTCTGCTCTCTGAAAACACCCTTATTATCCAAAATTACATCTTAAATTATCATATCCAACTATTATATATGGTTCTATTTCACACTGGCAATTACTCTGTTTACATCTTCAAATTCAACCTTGTACTGAGGCCAAGCTCTGCATCTAAATTAACCATCTCTGGCCCTGTCTGCAGTCATTCTCCTTCCTTTAATTCAGATTATTGAGAAACTTCAGTACCACCTACAGAATTCAGTCATGTGAATTGTCTAAAATGTATCATACTTGTAAAAAATATATATGTATTTGGCCTTGCAAAGCCATTTAATATACTGTATTTAAATTTCATCTAAATACTTTGGGTATTGACTGTACTTTCACTCTATGAAATCTTCATATGCTTATCCTTTGCCAGTAGATGTTCTGTAGAATGTAGCATGTTTGAAGTGCTTTGCTGTGCTGGGTCCAGTTCCACTGGTTTCAAAGGTTTTGGAGCATGTATCAAATGCTGCCTTACTATATGTTTCACCAATGTCACTATTGTCCAGGCAGCCATGCAAAATGTCCCCTTCTACAAGTAAATTTACTTGAAGAAAGCCTGCAGGATGCCTGCAATTGCTGCATTCAGAAGTCTGCCTAAAGTATTGTCCAGGACACAACACCTGACTCTGGTGTGGCACAGTATGGATTGACACTAATGTCCACCTCTGTCTTCTTCAGCTTATACAACCAAAAATGAGTCAGGTGTAGCTGTGGATGAGATCTATGCTTGTAGGACACCGTTCTAGCTCACAGAGGTCCCGGTGGTCATTTTCTTTGTTTCCATTCAAGGCTGATCTGCAGAGAATGAGTACAAGCTGCTCATTTAAGACAAATGATATTATTATATACTAAATAATTAATATTAAGTATTAAGACAAATAGCTGATGCTCTAACAATGCAAGAAACTGAGACAAGTGGAGCAATTTCAGTATCATCTCAACGTGATTCTTTGAAAAACTCAAACCTCTTCTTCAATACAGGATCAGCTTTTGCTTGACATGAAAAGCAAAAGCTTTACACAAAGAATTCTTTTTAATTAGCTAACGGTCAACTCAAGCTGCATCCCAGTGTGCCCACTACGTGAGGATGACTTCCAAGCACAGTCTGTGGATGACCAAACTGCCTGTGTGCAGGACTGTTATCCCTGTTAGAGAACAGCTCAGAGCATCTTTGATGTGGCACGTCCTTACAAGGGGATCTGCTTCAAAGTAGGCTATGGGCTCTATTCTTCTACTTCAGCAAACTTCGGTCATGTTTGTAGCACTGGTTAAACTGGCAGGTTCTCACCATCTCACCATGCCCCCATATGATGCTCAAGATGTTACTTACGTGATATCAGTATAAAAACTCCATCGATAGCAGCTAAAAACTGTCTTAGGGATGCCAGCAAGTATCTTATTTCCTTCCTCAAATTTCAGTCCTTCCTAATTTCTGCCTTTTTGGTAAATAAGTAAATATATTAATAGATTAATAAATAAGGTTATTGGAAAATGCTGATTACTGTACATTCTTTCAGATCCCTTCATACTCTGGTCTAGTTTTTGGTCCATGCCTGAAATTACCTCTAGCTGGTATGTTTTAAGTAGCCAGCTTCTACCCTGTTTTGATTTTGCTTTATGGATGGTTAAAAACATATATTTACTGAGCTTGAGAGTTTTCCATAAAGGACTGCTCTTCCGTGATGCTCTCCCTATAAGTGAGCAGTGTGGTTATAAAAAGAATTCTTCTTTAGAACGTATTCAGCCACAATCTGACAACATTCCAGGAAACAGCTCCCCCGAGAACATGCCAGAACTTCCCAAGTTCTAACGTCCCCCCATAAATCAGCGGCTCAGGCAGCCTTTTTAGGTACGCATGTCAAGGAAGCAAAGTTCAGGTGATGCTGCAATTCCCACAGCTTTATCTTTTCTCCTGCAGCAAAAGAGTATTCTTTTATTATTTTGTTTAGTTTTCCACATATGGGAAAACAGGAGGCAGTAAACTGCTAACTGCAACAAACCAAACTTCCCAGTCACTGGAAGGCACAAACTGCAAAGCAGGCAAGGCAAGCAATGGGTGATGCAAGAGCAGCATTCTTCCATCTGGAAAAATAGACAGTGTTGGTGTCTACAGTGGCACAGGTGAAGCTGTTGGCTCAGCTAGGACCTTAAAATTCACGAAACCTGCAAATCTGCTGAGCATCACTGCCAGTAGGAGTTATTTATAACAGAGCCAAGTGCAAATTGCATGACTGACCACAGTGACTCATACAGCTCTGGAAGTTTCACACCTGCAGCCCAGGAGCACGGGATAACTCCAGAACTCCCCGAAGTTTGTATCAAAATGAGGGTCTGCTTCTGTTCTGAATAAAGAGAAAATATTGTGTTTCTCTAAATTTTCACCTTTGTCCCTCAAGTATTGACTTTTTCAAGTGTGGCCACTAAATACTGTCTCTGTCTTCAGGAGAAACAGCAGGGGTGAGACTGCTATTTGACTGTCTTTTCTGGCTCCGTTCAATTAAAATCTTATTTACAGTACGGTTATTACTAGATTTTTCTTCACTTCATGCAATTTCTTGAGGTATTAAACTGTTCAAGTTACATGTCAGGAAGTAATTCCAAAGTGTACCTTTCACTAAATAGCACAGGTGCATTATTTACTCAGTTTTATCAAATTATGCAGTTAGTAGACAACCTTTTACAGAAATTAAATGTATGGTCAACAGTGTCTGTAAATTAGCATCCTTTCTCTTCAGTGCACTGTGCCACTTTATGCATAGAATTAGAAGAGTTCTCTTTCAGAAAGATCCAACCATTTGATTTATTTAATACAATTGTGTAAAGCAGACATAATTTTCAGTGTTTCATCATAATTTTTGATTCTATCAAGGGAAAAGGCATTACTTTTGAAGTATAGAATATCTATTTCATGTGTACGTATTGCTCTGGTTCTGTCTGGTATGAAAAGATCTTTATAAATCAGTAAGAAAAGAGTGACATTTAGAAACTGCAAATCTGAAAGAAAAATATGTTGCTGTTTTATTAAGGAGCTTTTCTATCTGCCAACTCTTGCAAAAACTGGAAAGTTTCCACTCCACACACTTAGTGTCATACAAGCATTGAAACAACTTATATGGCTGTTAAAAAGATCATTGGAAGCATCTCTTCGGTCTGTTTTTAACTCTTTACAAGGCCATTCAGACCTGAAACAGCAAGGCTCCACTAATCTCCTGAGCCTCTTTAGAAAGTGCAAACCAGACATCAAAGATAAAAACAGAAAGGAATGAACAAATCGTAAAGTTGCAGGTCACCCGTATAAATTAGGAAGTTTAGTTTTGAACTACGCACTCACATTTCTGTAACAAATAGGCTGATTGAGTCTTTGCATGGCCCTGCTTTCATCTAGCATAGAAATAATTCTCCTTTTCAGATATCTGTAAATTTAAACTGTAAAAGATGCTCTTGTCTTTGAGGTAGCAGTATTCTTAATGTGGCCAATATCATTTGGGCATTTAGTAAATACCTAATATGTGCTTATCACATTGGGTAACTCTCTTATGTAATGTACATGAAAAAATTCTACTTCACAATTAAATTGCTTTGTATAAAAAAATTAAACAGGCACCAGAATCATCTGCAGCTCTCTGTCACTGCTCTCCCTCTTCTATTTTCTGTTCCCCATGGTGCTAAAGAAAATGACTCAAAGCCAAATATTTCTTTGGGCTTTGCTGCTGATCAGACTGTTCCTATCTGAGGAATCCAAACTTGGCAGCTGCTTTTGGTGCCATCCCTTCGTTTGCTCTCTTGGCAATCTGGTCTGTCTTGTAATATCCTGTGGAAGATAAAAGGAAGGAAATGAGGGATTACTCATGACTGTGGGCTTAAAAAGCAACAGCAATCACAAAGTGATTTTACATGATCCATCTATTAGACACTCTGTTAACTTCTGTTTGAAAGCCTGCTTGGGCCAGGTCTTTTCCCAGCTACACCTGGGAAACTCTTCTGAGGACAAAAAGGGTACGGAGACAGGATTCTGATCAGAGAGGAGCTCTTTCTTTCTTGACTAAAAACAAAACAAAACAAAATCTATGAGCTGTTTTTATTACCTCCCTTAGCCCTTACACTACTGAAGTACTTTGAAAAATAATTTTACACAGTTACTCTCAATCATCACGTTTTTTTCTCACTAGTATTGGCCAGAGTGTGTAAGTTCAGCTTCATGAAAAAAAACAGAGGCTTTGATCCTATAGGGAAAACAAAAGAAAATATATGACTGGACATATATTTGGAGTATTGGGAGCAGAAGGAAAAAAGGCATATGAGACAGTGACAGTGAGCATTAGTGTTATCTCAGAGTATCCAGTGTCCTCAAAACCAGAAAAAAATCTGGGTACCAGATTCAAAATTCCAGAAAAACAAAACAAAACAGAACAGAACAAAACAAAACAAAACAAAAAAACAACTTAGCTCTTACATATAGGAGGGAAGAAGGGGACATGCACGTTCTCTGCATGGGACATCAATTGCACTCTATCTCCTCCTGGTACCTAGTCTCATCCTGCGCCCTCTGAGCCATACCCAATCAGTCTCCTGCTCTCCCCAGTGAAATCTTCTCCACATAAGTTTTTATGGAAAAGTTCCCTATTATCTCTAGCTGTTCTTGATGTAATGTCTTCCATGCCAGATCCTGATCTGGCATTTTCATGGGTGTTGCCAGGTTGTTTCACTGTCATTGAGAGAACATTTATATCGACAGATAAAATCTTAGGCCAACATCGTATCGGCTGTTTTCAGCTCTGCATATATAGGAAAAGCACAGAGGAGTTGGTGCTGTCACTTCTGTGACATTCATGCATGGTCACCTGGTTAACGACTTTATTTTTACCTACCCAGGGAAATCACATGAAATCATGATGAAATCATTTTCCTCTCTCTTTTTCTGTTACTTAAAGCGGAGTATCTTTGCTGCAACAGACGCACAAACAGAGGAGGAAAGAGGAAAAAAAGGGAAGAGTATGTGCAAAGGACATAGCCTCATGGTCATGGTTTTATACAGCACTCATTCTTGTCATCTCTGGCTGTCCAGGTCTCATTCCCTCCCCCAACACCAACTGGATCCAGGTCTCCCAAATGATGTCCATTTTTGGGTGACTACGCCCAATCTCCACTTTCATGGAGGTTGTATGTTACTGCTCTGTTGGGTACCCTGGCAATATAGAAGGCCCTTGAAGTGTGTATGAATGTAAATCACAACTTTTAGGGCCCCTTCACACTGTGTAAAAGTTCTCAAATGTAAATTAGAATCAGGTGTAATGATTTTCAGACCGGTAGTTTTTTAGGAGTAAAAACATCTCCCCAGCAGTGTGTCCTCAGCATCATTCCCCTTGCTGGGTTGTCAGCAGCAGAGTGCTGCTGCTCCTGTGGCATTTCCAGGCAGGTTTGCTTGCATGTTGAAGTGCCTGCAATGGCTTCTCAGTTGTGTCAAGGAGCCCTGGGTAGCATTTACATAGTCACCAGCTCAAAGATGGCAAACCACTGTCCACTTTCTGTTTTACCTGTTTTACTTTGAACAGAACTTTTGCTTCCTCAAAGTCCACTTTTTCATATCCTTTTATAGTATACTATTGTCCTAGCTTTGTACATGGAAATAAATTTCCAGATAAAAGTTATCTGTGTTCCAGCCAACACTTTTTAAAAGTAATCTGAAAATTCCTCTGCAGATATTCTTCTAAGACCTCTCTGTATCTTTGCCAAATTAGCTTGCTTTGCAGTATCTATGTAAGTCTAACTCCCAGTGCTTTCTGGTTCAATAGCTCTGACCTCAAAATGATGTTATTCACTTCAGATCCATAAGCTTTATGTTCAAAGCAAGTAGTCAAACATACAACATCTTCCACTGTAAACTAAGTAGCTGTGCGTGCTGGAAATGTTGTTACACCACCACAGCAAAACTAGAAGTTTTTTAGCTCACCCTGTATCCTTGACAGAACAAGGTTTGAGGCGAATGTTTGGAAGCAGTGTGGTAATTCATGATATTTAAAATTTAATTTCCCAAGAAAATAAAGGTCCAACTGGTCCCTCAATTCTTGAGCTACTTTGAGAATGGACTTGAAGTCTCCCAAGCCACTCATTGGGCACCTCCATTGTATCCTAATATGCATAATTTCTAGAGATCCCAATCTGTTTGGGAGACTTGGGCTAGTCTTTATACACTGTGGCCTTCTGTCTCGGTTGGTTTAGGAGGCCAGATGCAGGTAGGCCCACAAACATACAGCGTAACTAAACCTAGTCCTTGTGATAATTTGGATACTTCTACACTGCACTGCTGTATAGAAACACTAATGTTTAGACTCTTACAAAGAGCATACTCTTCATCTCTCAAGTTAGAAGCTATGGACTCTTGTGGTTTAACTTCCTGTGGCACATTGATGAAATTGGAGGCCCTAAGCCAGATGCTCTGGCAAAGCCTTCCCTCTACACCTGCCTGGCTTTCCTCCTTCTCAGCTTTGTAGCCTTCTCTTTGAAAAAAAATCTGTAATTGTCTTGTATGGGAAAAACAGAGGGGTTCAGTAGTCTCAAACTGTTTTTATAATAATCTGTGATAGTGTTCCTTCTTTATCAAACATCACCCCACTGAAAAGCATTTTTGAAAGTAAACAGCCTTTCTGGGCCAACATAACTAGAGGTTTCTATCCAGGGGAATGAACAGTAGCTCCCCTTTTCTCTTTCAGACCTCCACCGTTTCATTGCTTGCATTAGGAATATCCTATACAAATTTTTTATTCTTTCAATTTTAAATTTGAAATATGTATGTACTTCGAAAGAAGATTTATGAGATCATTGACTTTTTATTTGTCTCCTAGAATGGATCCCAAGGTTACATAGTGCAGTCATGTTTTTTGTTTGGCTGACTCCCACTTTTCAGCCAGGACATCTTGAGGGACGTATTATTTTGATCAAGGATGACATGTATCCAATATAATTAGCTAGTTAATTTATTATGTTATTTGAGCAAGTATTTTCTTGATTGATATTCGTTGGTACTCACTGGCATCTGGTGAGACTTGCTCAGGTAGTAAGCAATTTTTTTAATTACACTTGCCATGAAAACATTTTCATTTGGCCGCTCTCCCAGTCACAGAAAGGGAATTATATATATGCAGGCACATGCAAAGTTTCAGGTTTGCCCTGGGGAAAACAAAATCTTCCTCCTGTCACTGTCCTGTTTTTAAAATCCTATGCTGTTTTCCACCTAAATGATTGCAGTGAGTTCAGGGCAGTACACCTAATCAAAAACCAAACATTGTTTTGTCTACTAATACATCCACTCACATATTTCCTCACAGAATAAGGTTAGCTGGCTCCCACTGATCCTAGTTATTTTATTTTGCTGATCCTTCCACCTATTAGCTACTGAATATTCTGCTTGGCATTTTGATTCCCTGATACTGAATCATGAAAGAAAAGGGGAGGCAGGATTAAAGGAGAAGACAGATTTTCAGATGCACTGATATTCTCGAAGAGAGCAGTAACGCCGTGACCCTGCTGCTGGATGGCTTTCATGCCTGCTGGTTCACAGGGTTCAAGAGAGCTAAATTTAGAGAGAAATCAAAAGATGTTCAACACAGTGAAGCTCTTTCTTCATGAAGGCTATTACTAAATTTCCTTTCTCTGGGACTGGAATTTGAAGTAAACTCATGTAAAAAGAAAGTGGAGGAGCTGCTGAAGAAGACAGAAGAATGGAAAATGAGTGACAGTCTTGTCCTGGAGCCCTCTTCTTGAGCTTTTCTCTTTCCCTTCTTCTAATGTGCTCCTCTGGCCTGCCAGCTGCAGTCAGATGTTGGCAGCTGGCCAGAAGGGCAGACAGGATGAGCACTGGTGAAACCCCCTGCACAGGTACAGGCTTACTACAACCATGTAATACTACACATAGTAAATACCATGGACAAAAATCTTACTCTGACTTACTTATTCAATTTCGTCCTCTTCTCGTTCCTATGAAACTATAAATGCAATTGATTATGTAGCCTGAAAGCAAGAAACTGAAGCCATATTCTCAGAAGAGGAATACTGAAGTACCACACTATTCACTTTCCAAGATTATATGAAATAAAGGGCATCATTACTATCAGACTTAGCCCCACTGCAATGTTTGATATGTTTCCTAGCGATACAGCGGTATTTATATTCCACATAATGGAGCAGTCTGAAGGCAGGAACTACAGAGTGCAAGAAAACACTCTCTGGATCTCCTCAGCACTTCAAAAATACATGTTGCAGCATGACAAATGGGTATCTTCAGCCCCAGCCCATCATGAAGTCCTCCTCTTCTGCTATGTGACAGCTCTCAGTGCAGCCCTGTCTGTGGAAGACCTCACTTCACTGTCAGGTAAAGGACATTGCTGAAGGAAACCAGCAGACCTTGAACAATGCTCAGTGTTTAGCTTCTTATTTGAAAACAATTTAATGTCTTTGACATTTGCCTGCATTTCTAATCAGAACAGGAATAAAGGTAACTGGACAAGAAAGGATGTTCAGCATTCAAGCCACATGTTCATACAAGAAAGGAGGTGACTGAAAAAAAGGTTTCCCTGGGGTATTACTGTTCATGAGGCAAAATGATGAGCACAACAGAGTGTTTGGTACAACGCAACCTTGGCAAAGAGCACCCTTGCTGAGTTGTATGGAAGAACGAGCAGATAGCTAATAAAGAATGCAAAACAATGACCTACATGATTTTGAGCTGAAATGTTACTCATTATCCTACAGCTGTAGTTTAGCATTCCTCTGTAATTCCTTAGCGTAACCCGTGAACACATTATTAACACCCTCAAAAGTCTGGATTTATAGCTCTCTTCAAGTTCCTATCCTTACTGACAGCAGTCTTCACCCTCTAATTTGTGTACAGTAGGATTTTTTTATATATACTGTAATTTAGCATTTGAGATCTTCAACATGAATCACAAGTAGGGAAGATGTTAGCCTGTTAATTAAAGAAGCAAAAAAAGTTGCCATTCCCTTTATGATACAGCTTCTTTTTAAATATGATGAAACCATTCACTGACATGAATCCTCCATCTAAATAAATACAACACATGGTGAAAGGGAGGAGAGAAGGAGAAAGGAGGCAAAGAAAAATGTGGGTAACAAAGGCCAGTTCTGAAGTAGTTTATGATTTAGCTTGCTCACTCTATGCCTTGTTTTTGAAGTAGATGCATTCTGTGTGCTCAGGCAGGCACCTGCCTCAGGCTTTTGTCGATGTGGATGTTCAGCTCTGTCACTTCCATCAAAAGACTTTCTCATTAGTTTGTTGATCACCCATTTGCTTAGATTGTCCACACAGCTGGCAGTGAGGGAAATGCAGGCATCTCCTAAGAGGTTTTAGAAGTTTAATGCATTTTTGATCTGAAGAACATTTGTTTATTAGAAGCAGTGCTTAGCATTTTTGGAATATGAATTTTTGCATAAAATATCTAATATGGCACAGTAACTCAACAGATACAGCTCCATGACTAAGGCCCATGTTCTATTCCATTTTCTTTTGCCCTCTGTGTATGTATCTTTGTTTTTCCTTTCTGTCTGCACACATACACACATGCATATGCACATACTCACTGATATTTACCATCCACTTTGAAACTGAGCCATATCAAAGCCCAAAGAACTTTTTAATAGTATGGTTTATCCAGATCACAGTGCATTAGAGCATTTTGTGGACTATTCTGAGCTCTCTGCATGAAAACATTTCACGAACATTTCATAAGCACTACTTTTGCTAAGCAAAATGAAGATTTTACAAATGACATTTGAGCTACATATACCACTAGAAGGCGTGTATACGTTATGCGGCTTCACAATCAATAACCTTCTAGTGCAATGTGGCAACAAAGTGCAGCTGATCACAACACCGAAAAAAAAGAAACAAATTTCTGCAAAACTGTAAATTTTAATCGCCTTTTGGGAATATTATTATACCTTTTCAATATGCTAATCTGACTCACAAAAAGTTAGCCTTGCGAACGGCTTCTAACAAGCTTCTTTGGTCATTTAGAAATATGCCTTGTTAGTTCTGTTTAGATCATACAAAAACAAACTATATTGCTTCATTTATTTTTTTTTCTGATGTCCTCTACTGTCAGGATACTCTCCTCCAGAGACCAGGTTGTGTTCTTTTCATTTCTTTTCTCTTTTCCTGTCTCTATGTGACTGTTCTTCCCTTTCCCCAATCCTATTTATTATTTACTATTGTGAATATATGTATTCCCCACACAGAACCAAAATTACTTTTGAGGTGGGAAGAACCGGGTTTCACACAAAAGGGAAGAGAGAAAAGCAGAGATCTGCTATATTGTGTCTATTTCTATTCCAATTTCTACTCAAAAAGTGGTGCCAGAAAAACCCCAACAGCAGATGAGTCTACTGAAAAAAAAAACATTTGCCAGTCAGTCTGCACAATTACTTGTTAGGTGTCAAGATGGAAAATTCATCTTCTGAGGATCTGAGTGAAGTCTTCTAGCAATGACCCAAAACCAAAGGAAGTCTGATCCTTCCCCTCCTTTGAAGCTCACAACTGAGATCATTAAAGTGCTTGCTATATTTTTGTAATTTCCTTTTCTCTCATCCTCTGATTCTCTAGCTTTCACACTTGCCCTTTTCTCTGACCTCTGCTGTTGTCCTTTTATCATTATCCTCAAATCAATCTTTTTGAACTCTTTTACTCCTCAGTGCCTACTGAAACAGATTCTCTTTTCCCCTATTTCCTGCTGAAAGTTACTTTCCCACACAGCTAAGGAGATTCAGACAGTGCAACTTAAGCTCCCCTGAGGGCTTCATATAGCAAGTGCTTAGTGCTTACCACAGTAAATGTGGCTCCCCTTCAGGGGTGGTATGGGAAGGATCACAAAAGCTCACAGCAGTATGAGTATGGCGTCCAAAACCAGGAGAGGCTGAGTCAGCTGAGGGAACCATTCCGTCACTGCAGTCAGTAGCCTGCACTACGCTGTGTAACAGAGTTGTAGATACAAAACCCACTGGGTGTCTTTGTTGGAGTATGGACAGGTAAGCAACCAGAGTTACTCAGTCTGCTGATGGAAAGATTTCTTAATGGCTCCATGGGAAACATGGTTGGCCTCTCTGGAGCAAGTCTTATGTCAATCCTGTTTCCAGAATGTATAAACAAGGTGACAGCTTTTTGTAAAACCAGTAAGAAAGCTTGAGATTAAATGCCCAGATTTAAAAATGGAACATTTGATATTATGCACAAAAAGCATATAACCCATTGGGAAAAGCATGCAGTATGCCCATCTGTCACAGTTAGCAGAGTTCCTGCTATTGCTATATTTGAAGGTTACATTTTAAGTTGCGTATTGTTTTCTCTTTTTTCCTGTATACTCTAGCTGGATGTACATTATTGCAGGGATTACTTCTACAGGGCAGCTTCCAGCAAAAACAAGCAGAAGCATCAGCTTGTAACTGTGCCACTCAGTCTCTTACCTAGCGTTACAAGGACGAGTGTTTTTAATTTTACAGTGGCTATCTAGCACAGCAGGGATTACAAATGCTTTTTGAATCAAAGTGCTGCTACAAAACAAGTATTCTGTTTCTGATTTTTGTCAACTCTTCTTGATCAGATTACACACTTCCTAGTAGGTATAATATTTTAATATAACAGTGAACATTTCTCTTGGGTTGCAGGACTACACACTGGTTTGTGATGCCATCATTGTTATATATTAAGGGGTACACTAATCCTAATTAAAAATATACCAGGTAGTAGTTTGGCTCCCTGTCTTTTTTTTTCCTAGTAACTGTCCCAAAGTAACAAAAACATGGGGCTTTAGATATCACTGATATTAAAACCAAGAAGGAATCAGTTACCTATGCAGATTGCAACCAGTTGTACCTCACAAATACAAGTCTACTGCTAACATTTTTTTTCTTTAAGATGAAGAATGAGCATGCTGGCCCTCCTTGTTTACGTACTAGTGCTCAGCAAAGCTTTGAACACTGTCTGTGGCAAGTCTGGGGAGAACACAGAGGAGCTAAATTTTTCATGGGTGTCAGTCCTCAGCCAGATCCTACTACAGCTGTGAAGGAGAAAGTATGCCCAAAAGTGCCGAATTACACTGTGCTTAGCTGTGGTACAAACTGGAGCAAGCACCCAGGGGCTGGATCGGGACCAATCAGTCTCCAGTAGGTATGTCTCCATGTGTAGGTATGTCTCCAGAATTCAGAAAGAAGCTGCACATACAGTGACCATGTCTGTACGGCTTGGGAGGGTACTCTGGGAGCTGCAGGGGCAACTGGTACAGGATCGGGATTTTGAGTCATGCTTTCCAGCACTAGCTTTGACATAGATTTTCTGTCCGGGTTTAGGCAATCAAGCTGACCTTCCTGGCTCACTATCCGTGCTGTCTTCTTTCCCAGATAATAATGAGAATTAGTTCTTCTAAAGCACCTGAGAGACTTAAAGTGCCCCACCCTGCCCATGGCCTGAATTGCTGGTTACATATCCAGACACTTTTTTAATGCTTCAAGGCCCCTTTGCGCAGCCAGTAATGTAAAGGTCCTTTATCTAAGTAATAGTTGGTCCCTACATATCTGGGATACCCTGTTGTATCTCTGACAGCTGTTATTAGATCAGTTATCATCAGGGATTCAGCTTTCTTCCAGCACAGGTGTCCCTCAGCTTCTCAGTGCTGGTGTGGCCCAATTACCAAAAGTGTTCTCTTCCCACAGACTTCTTTTCTGTAAGAAATACAGTAGCACAATCCATCTTCAAAGTCAAAGCTTATTAAATGAAAATGTCTCAAGCAACCAATCATGGGCTTGAAAACGTTCAGCTCAGAGTGTCCATTTCTACCTCCTACTGTAAAAGCAGCAGCATTTTTCTCCCAGTGACTAGATCTGCTACCATGGTTACAGCTTCACACAGAATAGGGTCACCTTTCCTTTCAAGAAAAATCAATGAAAGATTTCATTTCCACTAACTCCATTATTCCCCACACCGTCACTTTTTACACCAGTTTCGCTGCATTAATGTTAAATTCTCAGAAATGAAGAAGTAAACATGATGTCACCAGTGAGACTGATGAGGGAAGAAGCTGTCAGGTTGATAAATAGATTCAAATGCTGACTTGTTAAAGAGCTCGACACATTAATGAAACCTTCAAGCAACATTTCCTGTTCTCCTTTTCCATTACGCTTGTAAGCTTGCACTGACCACCATTTAGTATTTCTAAGAGGAGGAGATTTTTGGATAATAACTGGGAAGTTTTTACACTAAAAGAAACCTTTTCGAATCTGTCACTCAAGTCTACCTCTCATGTCCTTGACTGCTATGTTCCTCCTGGCACACTTAATTACAGAGGACAAAAGCATAAGTTCAAAGCCTCTTTTTAAAAATGTTTTTAACAACACTTATTTTCCTGACGTGTCAAGATCACCCACAAAAAAGAAGGCCACAAAATCAGCTTTAGTAGAACTTGCCTCTGACTGGGGCAAAGAAGAGGAGGAAGTATGGAAGTGACAGAGGACCCATGCTTTAAAATCAATTGCAGATATTATTAAATGGAGGGGGGTACTGGTGACTTCCAAAGTCCTGAGAAAATACTAGCTTTCTTTCAGGTCAGAATTCATTAATGAAGTGGGATCTTTTCACTACAAGTGTAAGGTAGGTTTCAGTTGTCCCAGCCACACAAAATCATAGAATCATAGAACATCCTGAGTTGGAAAGGTCTCAACAGTCATCGAGTCCAACTCCTGATTCCACACAGGGCTTGCTAAAATTCAAGCCATATTTCTGAGAGCATTGTCTACACTATTCTTGAACTTCGGCACTTGGGGCCATGACCACTGCCCTGGGCAGCCCATTCCATGTCCATCATCTTCTGATGAACCTTTTCCTAACACCCCAGCTACCCCTCCCCTGACACAGTTCCATGCTGTTCCCTCAGGCCCTGTCACTGTCACACAGAGCAGAGCTCAGCACTGCCCCTCCTCTCCCTGTGAGGAGCTGCAGCCTCCTCTCAGCTTCCTCTGCTCTGTGTTGAACAAACCCAGGGACTGCAGCCGCACCTCATACACCTTGCCCTACAGACCCTTCATCATCTTTGTAGTTCTCCTTGAGATGCTCTCTTATAGTTTTATGTCCTTCTTATGTTGCGGCACCTAAACCTGCTCCCAGTGCTCACGGTGAGGCTGCACAGTGCAGTGTAGAGTCGGACACCTCCTGCCCTCCCCGGTGGCAGTGCTGGGCCCGGTACACCCCAGGGTATGGTTGGCCCTTTGGCTGCTAGGGCACAATGCTGGCTCAGATTCAACCAGAATCCCCAGATGCCTTTCCATGGGGCTGCTCTCCAGCCTCTCATCCCTCAATCTGTACATGTATTCAGGGTTATGCCCTCACAAGTGCAAAATTCATGGGTGGTTGCCCAGCCCTCCATTTGTCAAGATCTCTCTGCAAGGCCTCTCTACCCTCAGGGGAGTCAACAGCTCTTCCCAATTTAGTGTCATCCACAAACCTATTTAGTGTACCTTCAAGTCCTGTATCCAAGTCATTGATGAAAAGATTGAAGAGAACTTGCCCTAAAACAGAGCCCTGCAGAACCTTACTCGTGACTGGCTGCCAGCCTGATGTAACCTAATTTACTAAAACCCTTTTGAGCCCAGCCCATCACCCGTCACACTGTGTTTTTGTCTAACTATATGCTGACTATTTTGTCCAGAAGGATACTGTGAGAAACATAATTGAAAGCTTTGCTGAAATCCATTGTTTCTTGTGCTGTGGCCAGCTGATGTATCTGTCTCGAGGATGGCAAAGCACAACTCCACCAGTTATCTCCTTCTCTGGCTCCCTGCTGCTCCCCAGCTTGCCCATCTTCTCCCAGAGCTCTGACACCAGACTGAGCAGAGGCAGAACTGCCTGAGGGCACTGAAACATCTGTGGTCCTGGTGCCTATTTTACCTTGCTAAAGTCCTGGATAGCCATGGAGGGCACACACCACTTGCTGCCAATGTATGACGTAGGATGGGATATATTGAAGGGACAGAGGGAAAACAGGGAGAAGAAAGGGAAAAGGAGGATGTGGAGGAGAAAGAGAGGGAACTCAAGACTCACCAACTGCTGCTGATCCACCTTCTGATCACCCAGCAGTGGCAGGAGAGGAAAAGTGGTTCCCCACATCCTCCCTCTGGCTCTGGATCCTATCTCTGTCCCTTCCACTACTGCCTTCTCATGACATGAGTAAATAAGTCTCTGCTTACAGTCCTTCATGCTTAGGATGTGAAAATTTGGTTTTATCCATGCTGCTGAGCAGCATTGAGGTAGTTCAGTGAGGAAAATTCACTCTGCAGGATACTTCAATTCATGACACCTGTGATGCAGCTGACAGCAAAATGCTACCTGTGAAGGCTTTATAACAGCTCTCCACTGACAGATGACAACCCATTGGTCTTGGTTTAGCTGCCACAGCTTCTTGATAGAAAAGAGTTGAGGGAATACCATTCTATCTCAGATTTAAGACATTAAAAATTGAAAAAAGCACAGTTTCTCAATACTGTAGCACTGAATCAAGCAGTACTTTCTGCCTGCGGGACACTTTCACAGTTGAGAGTGAAGAAAACAGTTAAGTTTCCAGCTCTTTTGTCACTGAAACTGAAGGGTGCATCTCCTGCAAGAAAATGATGGCATCCTCATTAGTCTTTTGTAGCCTAAGATAACCCTAACAGAGCACAGTATATAGTAACTCCACATTGACTTTGCAAAGAACACATCATTCCCTCAGACTTGAATAATCAGACTTATCGACTGATCTTACAGCAGACATTTTTAAACACGGGGTTCAGCAATGATGTGACTTTTAAAGAATGACATCAGGTATAAGCCTGCCCCAATTTTTACCTCTGCAAAGTCAGCCCCTGTACTCCACTTGGAAGAATATATTCTCATATATAACAGGCTAAACTCCCAGCATGAGTTCAGAAGGCAAATCTGACTTTGAAGATGTTTCATTACAGCTTTTGCAGGTAGCAAGATTGCAGAACGTTATTTAAGTTTCCTAACCGAAAGTACTCCTTACTCATTATATCCTCCTTTTCAGCTTTAACCTTCCACACTTTGTCTCTGCCCAAGACGTCTACAGCTTCAGAATAAAGTCTTCCCTGACATTTTGCAGCTGGAGAAAGAACTACACTGCTTCTAGTTCAAAAGAGAAAGTGTCGGCATAAATATAAATACAGACAGGAATGGAGGCACTGGAATGAGCTGGTGGGATGCCATAACAGCATTGCACACAGAAACCAAACATGCTTCTTTCTTAAGTGTTACAAACAGCAAATGCCGGGAAAGCATTGCCATTGCAAGTCACAAGTCACAGGCTTTGTAGTGAATTTGCAAGGCCTGATGACCAAGGATTGTCAGCTTGCCCTCTATGGACTTGTGGACTGCAGCTTTGCTTTCATTTGGCTTGGCTGTAACACAGATTTTCCCAATGACCAGGCTGTGACTAATTTGCTTTACAGTTGCTTTTCTTTGTAATAAATTTGCTTTTCTTTCAGTAATAACCAAATTTTTTTATGTAGGCAATAGTAACAAGTAAAAAATAACGTTTTATTGTAGAACAAGATATTTACAACTAACACAACAATGTAGCATAAAGAAATGCAGATCTACTCTGACAGGAGGGGCCTTGAACAGGGGCCATGGCAGCTGCACTGCAGAGCAGTGCAGGCATGGAATGAGAAGAGACAGGCCGCAGACCAGCACAGGAGACCCTACAGCTATGAACAGTTCACCAGAAGTCTCAAACAGGGAACAGGGAAGGGCAGCTGGGGCAGCTTAATGTTAATGCAAAATACTACCAACATGGGTCAAATTTAACTGTTACAGATGGCTTTAAGGAGTTTAATCTTAGTGTAATTGTTTAATTTGTTCAACTCCATGTATTTCACATAGTTGTCTCTTACTGGGTTTCTCTGTTGAATCTAAATCCCTAAAATGCATGTGTTTCTTTGTGCTCTATTTTTTCTGCCCTTGAATTCCAGTGCTCCTTTGCGATATCCAAGTATCCTTATGTACTAACATGAAATTCATACTAATAGCTTCTCAGTGCTCATACAAACCAAAAGGAGTAGGAGAAGTGAAGCTCTGAATCAATGGCTTGATATATAATAAGGCCCTGATTTACTTCCCAATTACTGCTAACAGAAAATGGCAGTTGCCAGGAATGAAAAGCCCGTGGACCTTGACGGAGTATACACAATGCTGCTTATAGACAACTACTACGTAAGAGCTGACCTTGAGGAGTGCTGCTGGGTCTGCAGCTTAGCTTCTCCCCTAATGCTTCCTGTAAACAATGGCAGCTGTCAACACCAATGCAAAGAGAGAGAGGAGGAATGGTATAGCCTCACTTAAAAAAAGCCACAGATAATGAAGGCAATTTCATCTGTTAAATGAACGCATTTAACTCCGAAGAGCAGTGCTTACATCAATCTCCTACTGAATTTAACCTCTTCCGTGGTGAGCGAGCACAGCTTAAATCAACTAACTGACCTCTGAAATATATTCTCCTCTAACTCAGCAAACTCAGCTGTAATGGCTATTTGTCATTCAGCCCGTGCTAAACGGAGATTCTTATTTATTTTTGGTATGGATTTCAGTGGGTTTTGGTGATCTCTGGAAAATCAGCTGTTAAAATACAGCTTCTGTATTTCACTAGTATATCACTAGCAGAAGAGCTACACTTATAAGCAGCTATCCTGTTTTCAGAAGGATTGTCTGGGGGAGAAGACAGCTGCTTCTAAGATCATCAGATTCCTGGCAGCTTCTCCAAACTTCCTCTGCTCTTATCTCCTGTCCAGATTTCTGTAACAGATCTGCCTCCCCATGTCCAGGGCAGCACCTTTGTTGCTGTGTCCCTTTTGCCATGCCCTATGGCATGGGCCTGATGCTTCATAATTCAGTGTCAATCCATGGCTTTGCCCAGGGCAAAACTCTTTTTACAGCTACAAACAGATGTTGCTCTCTTATCTTCTTCTCTAAGCATTGCTTCATCCAAGTGCTTGCAACACGTTCTTTCAAGTGACACTCGTTTTCCTGGTTAACTACTTGTTTATCCACCCAGGCACAGCTTCGGGCACTGCCAGCAAGGCAGTCCATGATGAAGTTTATCCATGAATACAAAATGATATTTTACTAGTCAAGGTCAATCCTTGGCTATCTGAACTGTCTCTACAGTAATCTCTCTTGCCAATTTGGAGCTATTACTCCATGTGCTAAAATTTCCTCTGGCTAGATTTCTTGCAGAGGAGACAATAAGAGTGTTAACATTGGCTTTTTTCTATATGAGCCACCATGGTTTACAATGTAAACTGTCAAATGCTTCAGATTAATATTGACTAGAACAGGCACAATATGTAAACAAAGCAAAGTGTTCAGACCCAAACAGCTTAATTTGTTAAGCTGCTAATAATTTGCTCAATGTTACTACTGTTAGGGGTGCAGTATAATACCGAGAGCCAAATGTAAGAGTGACTGTAGGGAAATCTGACAGATGATGAAGCTGGACAACGACTCCAAGATGGGAAGGCACTCAGCCTCTGTGTTCTGTTTTCACAAAATTAAGGGAAAATCTGTCTCCAAGACAAATAAAGCTAGCTTTTATCTGTTCAGCATTTTGAAGGTTTAAACTTATGATGACTTACTTTGTGCTACGCTATGGAAAAAAGCCACCATGTCTACCAGTGTTCCCTGTAATTAAGTCATTAGCTGATTAAAAAGATATGTCAAACATTGCTGTTACTGCTAACAACAGTATTTAAAAGAGATTCTTATATAATCTCAGTGGTCATACTGAGCCACAGAAAAACATCTACTAAATCATTACACCTTGTGATGTTCATGTTTGCTAGCATAGCAGGAGTGGAAACATATTTTAAGATATTTAATCTGTATTGTAGTCATAACTGTTTTGCTCATTCTAGCAACAGTCATTGAAAAGCAATGACCTGGGAAATTTATAGTTAGCATTTTGTGACCTTTATTTCAACAGCTTTTTAAAATGAAGATTAAAAAAGTAATTAGACACTGGAATTAAATGTAACTTTCAAATGTTCTTGAATCCCAAAATAGCTGCTAAGGAAAGCAGTGTTGAAAGTTGAGATTGTAAGTTATTTAATGAAAGACAATTATTTTCACCGTCATAAAAATCACCCCCCCTGTGCCTTTCTGTGCAGGATCTGCTTTCTTCTCCTTCCTTGTTTGCAGCAGTAAATATATCTTCTTTCCCAGAAAGAAAAGTGGTTCAAATCTCTGTTGGAGGGGGTGTCTATTCAGGAGTAGGATAGTCCAAAGAACACCAAACTACAGGAAAGCATTCCTCCTGCTACCACACTTTCCTGTGTGACCTTTCAGTAGCTTGGATACTTGGATAAGATCTAGTAGTGTACCACTGTAGAGGAATGTGAGGATAATTTGGCGTGCTTGGGCAGTACAGTAATGGAGGAGTCACATGGAGATGCCCGCTGCTCCAGGACTCAGGTACATTCTATTGAAGCTTTATATTGATGTCCTTTTTACCTTACATCTCATGCAGTTTGCTTCCTCAGAATGCAAAATGTACAGAAATCCCTGCCATCTTAAATTGGCAGCATTTTGCATCTCCTTTCCACTGGCCAGCAATGAAATGATAAAAACAAGTTGAAAACTATTTTAGATTCAGATCACTGCTACAAGTTCGAAGGAATAAAAAACACTGGACTTGGAAGATTCTCAGAAAAAGTGAACGTGTCAATTGTCAGTGCTCCACTCTTTATGGAGAGGTAAAAAATGCCTTTTTCAAGTTAATGTTCTGCTCCTAAGGAAAGCTGTTTAGATTAGAACGTGTTTTTTCTCTCTTGCTACATCTACAGTATGTAGGTCACTCTGAAAGTAATGCCTTCCATTTGTTTCCATGGAAACTACAACAAATACGAAGAGCACAATAATACTATTTGAGAGAGCAAATTCTCAGCTACAAAACACTATTTTTCAATGTAGTCACCACCATTAGCTATGTATTTCCACCAGTGATGAACAAGAGCCTGCACACCACGCTTGTGAAAATCTGCACCATCGGAGGCAACCCAATGTTTCACAGCTGCTATGACAGCATCGTTACAAGGAAAATGTTGCCCACATAATCCATCTTTCACTGGCCCAAACAGATATAAGTCAGAAGGTGACAAATCAGGACTATACAGGGGGTGTAGGACACTCCAGGAAAGACTGGCAATGCCCTCCGCAGTCTTCAAACCGTCTGAGTTGATGGTTTTTCTGGACTCTAGGAAAACTAGAATGCACATCCCTTTACTCACTGAGGGTTGCATCTTGAACTCTTTCTTTGATGCGAAATTCACATGTTGCTACTCCACAGACTACTATTTTAACTCCAGCTCGGAGTGATGACGCCACATCTCATCACTGGTAATGAGTGAATCCAAGAAACTGTCACCTTCAGACTTGTACTGGTACAATAGGCCCTGACAAACTTGCATACAGTGTTCTTTCTATTCCTGCGCAAGCATTCGTGGGACCCACTTTTTGATATTCTAACATTGCTACCATTGTTTCCAACACATTGAAGTCAATCTTCTGCTCCTTACACAGTTCCCTGGTCATAATCCCATTATTTACATGAATGAGCTGATCAAGATACTCTTCATTTCATGGTGTAACATCTGTTGCATGGCAGATCATGCATCTGGATAAACTGTTTTTACATCTGACAGCATAGATGCTAGGTGATTAGCTGCCATGGAATTAAGCTGTCCAGGTAAAGTTTATAGTATCCTACTGAAGAAAGAAAGAAAGAGGCAAGAGAAGCGGAGAGGGGAAGGAAACAGGAGTCATCAGGTTTAAGTGATAGAATCACCCTGATCAAGAGCTGAGCAGTGGAAGATTAAAGCCCAAATTCAGACACCTGTATTTGGATGTATACAATTTAGTTACTTCAGTATGGACTAAGTGTACAGTCGTAGAATCACCAAGGTTGGAAAAGACTTCCAAGATCATCTAGTCCAACTGTCCATCTACCACCAATATTTCCCCACTAAACTGTGTTGTAGCCAGTGGAGACATTTCTCTGTACGTATGCAGCTACGGAGGTGCCTTCCGGCACCTGGGATTCTCCAGGGTATTCAAGACATCCAGGAATGGCTGATAAGTTTGACAATAGGTCCAACAGGAGACCTGCACCCCCCTATGACAGCCAGATCCTATCCTGTGAAGAGGGTGACTGCTTTACTTGTCAAAAGTCATGACCTCATCTTTCAGCTGCTTCAAAGAAAACTTGAAAACCTTCTAACCACAAACAGCTTTTCCTGGCTCTCTACTCTCTGGTCACATTGTATGACAGAGATGATCTTTGCAACTGTGGAATCAGGAGAATGTTCTGCTGACATTATCGTGGATATAATTTTAGAGAGGATTAGGCTTTTTTAAAAACTACATTGTAGAGACAAACGAGACAGTATACTAAATGCTTCTTGTTAGGCAGCAATACTGTATAGACACTCAATACCTAAGTCCTTGGATGGGAGCTTTGGACAAAATAAAGTTATAGTGGATTAAAGCATCTCATATTTGGACCTGCAAAAGAATGCAAGGACTCACACCAACACAAGAAATGACCAGCTCTTCTCTATGCATGTTGGTGGTGAGCATCTTCTTTTACATGAAAGCAACTCATTTCTTCTGTCACAGCAGAATGCTGCTTCCATTCACACAGAGCATTGTATACCCAGATATGATATTCAGATAACTTGTACTCTTGTGAGACAGGCTGTATGTCATACAAATTAAGCATTGTCCTTGCTACTTTAGAACAGGACGGACCTTTTCTCCTATCTTTTTTCGTTTGCAGAGAAACCATTAAGCATGTTATCTTCACCTCTAGGAAGAACAGTTAAAGGAGATGGACATTGCAAACCATAGCAAAACCTGAAGAAACATACATAGTTCGTAAGTAATCATGCAAATAATAACATTATATATATTTATATATACATATACATATATAAACAAACTATCAAGACCACAAAAATAAGTCAAACTCCAGCAATAAAAATGTCATCATTTTGCTTGGCTTGATAACCCAATGGCTCCCTCTGCAGGGTGATGCCTTCTTCAGATAAATACAGTCTTGCTATGTAATCAGTGCACATGTCAAGCTGTTTCCAAAGAAAATTGCAATATTCTTAGGAATAATTCATTCCTTATATTCAGATATAACTGTGTACTAATTGCAAAGTAAGCATATGGATACATTATGCTTACTTTAAAGATTTAAAGTACTTGCCAGTCTCACTTTACATCATCCTCTTAAAAATTTCTGTAGATCTCAGTTCAGTCCAATTTCCCCACAGCCGAGTTGATGCTGTCTTCCCACACCTCCTTGTAATAAGGTGGAGTTCTCAAGAAATATATTGTATTTCCCTTTTTACTCACCAAAAGACATATTTGAGGCTTTCTGTTAGAAAAAAATGAGATCTTAATGAAAGAGTGTTATGACCAGCTGAAAAATAGAAAAATAGGAAAATGCAGAGGCCTTCACTCAGAAAAAGTAATGCCTTGTTAGTCTAAAAATTCAATTTCAAAGAGTAAATGAGTACATAAAGGGGTACATTGTTAGCAACTTTTCCTATATTAGACGATTTAGAACATAATTTCTTTTGTGTTTCATTATCTTTCTGAGAAAGACATCATCATTTATATGTCTCTTTTTAATGTCTCAAGAACCAGTTATTAGGAGATAGCATTTGAAAGGTAAGGGTTGGGACATACTGTTCTGGGGAAACGTTCTGTCCACTTCAGGCAGTAATGTGTCTATTTCTAATCACTGATTTCTCATTTCACCTTGGAAACTGGCAGTTTATGTTCTCCCAAATTTAAAAGCTGAGTGTCTTCTACAACAGTACTCTGATCTGGAAGTACAAAATGTAGTTAGAGGAAACGCAAAGCAAATATGATTATTATTCTATCACACATTGTTCCAATAATAGAAACCAATAAGCTGTTTCAACACAGTTACCAAAGCAAATGTTCTCCACTGTCAGTCCATTTCATAGCAATTCTCTGGAGACCAGACATGCTATTAACTTTAATAGAAGTACCTTCAGAGCAGGAAAAGAAGATGGCTATAGCTAAGCTTTATTTAAAATTTTAAATACATCCAGTATTCTTGAGGTGAACAATTTTGTGTAACCATAAATATCTACATTACTGGAACTACTTTTTCATTTAGCATCTTTAGATCAGACGTTGTTCTAGTGTTTATAAAAAAAATGTCTTCCCACACCTACATCTTTGCCTTCTCCTGATCTACTATCATCTCATTTAAAAATTTTCAGGCAACTGAGCATACATATTTCCATGATTTATAAAGGTTCATTGTTTTCTGAGAGGTTCAAAGAAAATACTTCTGTTACAACTATCTCTACAAATGAGTGATTCATGATTAAAAGAAGCTGGCATATGAAATGGAAGTTTAGAATGATGTTATGTGTCATGTATATAAATACTATCTACTCAAATGATCATATAAGCTCAGTGCTGAAAGAGAATTCAGAAGTGGACAAACGTCTCTTCTATATTTTAATTCAAGGAGGATAATTAGAATTCACATTCAATAGCACATAAATCATAACTTAAGTTTTCCTCAGACCCAGCTGGTAGACAAATGTTAGTGAAATTGTGATAAAATAAATTTTATTATCTAGACAATCTTGCATGTTTGACATAAGGAATTTGGCATATTGCCTGACTTTGTGTCTCTTTCTGAATGCTTCAGCATGCCTTAGTAAAAGGCAATTTCAGATGGAATTTGAACAGACACAATTCAAGACATCAGTCATGGCCTAGATCATGCACTCAGTACACCACTCATTCCAGCACAGCAAACCAAAGAAAAGGCACAGTGTATTGAGTGTCTATTGATACTAGTCAATTAGATAAACCATGAGGACAAAGATATATGTAAAAACAAAGAGTATTTTCTTATTTTCTGTCTTAGATCCATTCATAATTGAAACAAAATTCCATTTCAGTTACATCCAGAAATTCACTAATGTAATAGAAAATCAGTCAGTATAAAGAAGAGGGTGGTAGCAAGCATCATTTCTGCTACATACCAGGCCTATTAAATAAGATTTATTAAGTTTACACCATATCCTGGCCTTAGTTTCAATCTCCTATCTATAAAAAAGACAGGTGAAAAAACACTGTGGCTAACTGTCCTTCCTCACGTAAACCTAAATCCTACTTTCCTCTGGAGAAAGTTTCAGCAAGGCAAAAAGTGGATTTAGACACACTTTCACACACTGCTCCAGCACCACACCTACACAGTCTATAAAAAGCAGCCTTCTACCAGAATATGCAAAGACATTACCTCTTCCAACTACCACAGTGAAAGACCAGATTTCCTATCATTTACAGACATGTCATTCCCATTATTTTTCCAATACAGAGTCACATGCAACAGAACCAAAATACAACTGACCTTAAACAGACCTACTGAATCTTCTCATACACAGGAAAAGTGCATAAGGAAAACATACGTCTTATGCAGACAGGATCTTTCTTCTATTGTAGGTGTTGAGCTAACCACAAGAGGGGGTAAAAGCACTGTTGAAAATTCAATGAAACACCTGGTAGAAGAGCCAGGTCCAGGCTGCGCTTGATGCTGAGCCTGTAGCTAATAGCCTGAATTCTAATTTGTAGTGAAAAATCAATTTAATTTCCTCTTTAGATTTAATTTGTTACAAGTAAATCTTCAATATTAATATGTTAGAGAGAGACAGAGAGAGAGACAGAGAACTGTTCCTACCTCACCCCCTCCTCTTTTCCTTTCAAGGAGTCAGAAATAGGGCTCCTTAACTGTGGTGAAACGGGCATTAATTCTCAGCATAGTTTACATTAATGCCACATAATACCATTAACACAAATTGCCATGCCCAAGCCCTCCCTCTTCTCGTTTCAAGCTACTGAATATATCTTTGCTGCTCAGAAAAGCAAGTTCCACATCCTTCAGTGCTCTTCTGTGCACATCACCCAGGCCTACAAATCTTTTATTCTTCTATGTTCTTTTTCTTGAACCTTTTCCATTAAGATATTTATACTTTTATAGTGTAAACATTTTTTTTCAAAGTTTTCTGCAAAACATAATGTAAAAAATTCTATACTGCTGATTGCTTCTTTTTCCATTGCCACTTCTATTCACTAAGATCTGAAAAGAGTAGCTAATTGTTTTCTTAGGCTTCCACTTTGTAGTATCTTCCAAAATAATTTCACAGATCTTTGACTCTTGATTTTTCAAATTATTTTCTTCCAATAAATGGATGCACTCTCTTTGTATTTTAAAGAAGAGGCTTTCCAAAGCACATCAGCACTGATGGGTACTACTCTTGATGAAATGAGCGGATCCTTGTATCATCGAAGACAAAAGCATCATCACTTTCCAGCCCTGTGGAAAAGTATCCTCAACTACAAACATAGTTCTCTGCTCCTATTCCTCCTCTGCTCCATCCTCCCATTTCTTTGAATCCCAAAACTTCACACCATGTTTTTGTTTCATATTGCCTTGATATTGCTGTTGCGTCCAGGGTAGAATTGCAGGCACTAGCACTGCTTGAGGTTTTGCAGGTGTCTTTCACTCCTTGAAAAAGATTCTTAAATAACTAATAGCAGATATTTGCAAACTGAGCTGTTCATTTGTGGGTCAAATAGAAATTTGTGAAATCTTTTGCCATCATTATTAGATTTTTTCTTCTTTTACCTATTAATAACGTACAGTCAAATTCTGTTATTGAGACGAAGGCTGTTGACATAAGCTCAGAATAATATATTCTTAAAAGCTGTGCTAAACCATCCAGAAAGAACAATACAAAACACTTCAATACCCATTTCTCTTAGCTGTTGCTGCAGTATTTTGGCAGGAAACAGCATCCTCTGCTACTGCTGTTATGGAAGGGACAGATGCACAAAGGATAATGTTTGTGAATACTGATTGCCTGACAGATTTAATCACTGTGGTAAAAGATAATATCTCAGTACTATAAACCCAACTTTTCTGCATGAAGACATATACATTCAGCATAAACCTAGCATATTCTAGGGGTTGAAAAAGGAGGTGGTCATAAAGCTGCAGCAGATCTGCATCAAATATCCCATAGTTTCCAGTCTCCATGAAATCTAGGGCAGCAGCAGAGGCCTTGTGTTGGCAGGACCATGGACACACAGCCTTAGGTTCATGGCTGGTTCAAAACACAGCACATGAAGACATAGAAATGTATCTCAGCAGAGTGCTGATGCACTGGCTGTTAGGAGACAATTTCACTGTTTTGGGCTACTGCATTTCAAACAAACAACATTCTAGCAACATCATCATGCATACTTTCCCACTAATGCAAAAAAAATGAATGAAATTGTGTTGAAAGAAATTCATTTTAGAGGTCTTTTCCAGCCTTAATGATTCTAATTGTCTTCAAAGATGTCAGGATACAGCTGCTTCTCTTTGCTTGATGGGATCATGAAAATTCTTATCAACCAGTTTATTCAGCACCTCCAGAAACTGTGTATCCTTCTCTTCCCATTTTTTTTTGTCCTTCATACTTCCTCCTCTTTTTCTTCTTTCTTTGCATTTCTATTACTTTAGGAACAGCTAATGATCCAGATCTCAGTGCTGTGTCTTCTTTCTCCATTCCCTGGAATGGGAGAGAAAGGTCTCTGCATCTCTGCTAGAATAAACTAGCAATTTACAACTCATCCTCAGAACAGACCAAAGAAAGATTTGAAATTAAAAAGTGATAACAAATAGTAAAATAATAGTAATAATAATTATAATTTCTGGTGATGCTCTCAAGATCAAACATTACAATACTTAAATTCTGTAGCAGGGTGTGAATTTTGTGTCAGTGCTGCAGATACTTACAGGAAACAGTTGCACTTAAAATATCAGTAAATAGGACTGCAGCATGTTAACTGTGCACAGCATCACTGGTAAAGCTAGTGACTTTTACAGGGCTGCAAGAACAAGTTACTTGAAACAGTTTAGAAATTCTATCATTTTAGGCCACCGATTTACATGAAGTAGCCAAAATAACAAATTTATAGTAGTTCTTATTGATTAGCTTTCCCATATTGTAATATAACTTTAATTGTTCAGGGCATTGTCACAGTAAGTATCGTGTCTTACACGAATTATTAAAAGTTCCAAATACAGTGTTCTGAATTACTTAAATTTTACCTTCAGAAATCTGAACAGTTTCTCTTTAAGACAAATTCATATTTTTTCTACAAAATATCAACTGCAATCTTGAAATGCTATTGTTTTTTCAGTGTCTAACGATACCCTTCAAGCTGCCTCCAACAAGTGGTGATATCAAAACATCTTCCTCTCTGTGGGAAAAAATATTTCACTGAGAACACACTAATATAAATAAGATAAATTTAATCACTTACTGAAAGCTCAATATACATAAAAAGCTAAAATATCACGTTTTGTTAAAAGGGTGGAATTACTGTATGCAATGCTAGGGTACACTTTTTGTAAATACAAAAGTGCATAGATATAGTGATCACTGGCTGAAAACAAAGTTGTTGACACTGAAATGAACATGCTTTTTGTAAGGGTAAACCCTTGACATCCTAAGACAACTTGTCTATGCATTTATAGCAAAACAAAAATAACATGAAAAAAATGAGTAATTTTCATGTTTTCCCTTAGCTTGTGATTTAATCTAGGAAACAGAGTGGACTCCAGATGTACTTTTAAATATGATGCAGAACCAGAATGCCAGTGCTGATGCTCTAAAGGAGTGCATGTATAAGTAATTTGCCTCTTCAAAAGCACATGCACAAACATGTCTTTTGAGTTGAAGTCATCAGTCCCTACTCCCAGGAACACCGTGATATCCTCAGTGATTGAGGCCAAACGGATCTGTATTTGGGGTCTGATTTTCCTTTATTTGAAGTTATATTCTTGACCATGAGATCAATGGCTGCTGGTCCTGGCAGTTATTCTTCACATAGTTCTTATACCTCTCAAAGATTTACCCCTAGAGGAAGCAAGCAGTTGCTTAATAGCTTCTGTCATAGCTTTCACCAAGATGGAAAAGCTGTATGTTGCAGACCCACATTGCCCATTTATTAGACTGAAGCAAATAAATCACATCAGTGTAACGGATGTGATGGAGAATCAGCTCCCACAACTCAAAATTAGTTCTCAAACTTATTCATCCAACATGACAGGCAGCCCTGTCCAGAGCAGAATCCTGCTGTCATTTGGTATGATCAGCATTTACAAAGGTGAGAAAAATCTGTTTCTGTTCTGTTTACTGGACAATAAATAGGACAATCATTACCCACACTACAATGTAGGCAAAAGTTCCCCTACTCTTCTTTAGCCATTACTTTTGCCAAAGTGCCTGAGCAGGTTTGTATTAATATAGCATGAGGCTCCTGTATGACGCATAAAGTACAAACAAACAAACAAGTAAAAACAAAACAAAAATGATTGTCCTTTTTCACTGACTGTTTTTCATTGGAGCTTTGATTTGTATGATTTTTTTCACACAACAGAGTTCAGAAGTTCTACCAGGGAGCAAGAAGAGAATGGCTTGCTGAGTACAGATGGATAACCTTTAGGTGGCTTTTGGTTTAACCACTGCCCCAGTCATTGTGGATATCACTTCTTTTTTTCTCCCCTGCAAAGCATCAAGTAAGACAAACTAAACTCCAGCCAATTTCAAATATTCCTCCCCCATTCCTAAGAACTCTGTGCACTGGAAGTACTGGCAGTTTAGGGAATCAGGCTGAAGGAACCTTCGGAATTCTCTAGTCTAACCTGTTACATTACTTGGCTGTCCTCAGGGTTAAAAAGCTTTTCTTTATATCCTGTCTGAATCTCATCCTTTCAGTATGCATCACCCTGAACAGCCTGGTTCCATCTTCTTGAAAACCTCTTCATCACTATTGGAAGGTTACTATTATATTCCCCTGAAGACTTCTTTTCTCCAGGCTTCTCAAATGCAACTGCTCCAGCCTCTCCTCACAAGCCAAGTGCTCCAAATCCTGACAATTTTGGCAGACCCAATGAATTCACTCCAGTTTACAGGTGCCTTTATGGTATTAGAGGTTCCAAAATTGAATGCAGTGTACATGTGATGTAATGAGTTCTGAGTTGAGAGGCATAATTCACTCAACCTATCAGGCTCTGCTGTTGTCATTACAGCCCAGAAAGCCAGTTCAATGCCTTGTTCCCAGGGCGCACTTGCAGGCTCATGCCCTGCTTGTTGCTCAGAAGGAGTTCAGGTCCTTTTCCACAGAGCTACATCCCAGGCATTCAGGGCCTTTCCTGCTGTGCTGCACATGACTGTACCCCAAGCACAAGACTCTGCGCTTGTCCTTGTTGAATTTAGTAACATTTCTGTCAGCTCATTCCTTCAGCCTGACCATGTTCTCCAGAATGGCAGTCCTGTCCTTGAGCCTAAAGATTGCTCATGCCCAGTTTAGTGTTATCTTCAAAATTGACAAGAATACACTTGTCACTTCTCCAGGTCATTGATAAAGACAGACAAGGCCCAGCACAGTCCACTGCAGGACTCCTCTCCTTACTGGCCTCCAGGTAGGGTACAATCCATTAAACACTATGATAAGCTTTAAGAAAATTCAGAGTAAAAACATTCATCAAGTTTGGCACAGATGTGAAGATTTCTATATTGTGACCAAAAGTGAACTGCCTACAGAGCTTCTGATGCAGAATTACTTCAGTACTTCACATCTTAATACAGCTTCCTTTGGCAAATCACTGGCGCTATCACTGAAACCAGTGATCTTCAGCCCAAACAGTTGCTGGCTGGAGTCTATCAGATTCTAATGTCTCTTTATCTCATCCCTATAGTGGCTTTACTTGGATGACATTTACTTTTGTCCCATTGTGTTTGCTGTTATCTTCTATTTGATGAGCGTCATCACTGGCGATAATAAAAATGATGGAGGAGGAGCTGAATGTCACTTTCTTCTTTGGCCTGTCCCCTACTTTCTGAGACATTACTATAGGTCGTATTGGTTTGACATTCCCTGCTCCTGAGGGCTCTTTCATGGTCCTCTGGAATCTCATCAGGCGAAAGCACAAGAGTTGCAAAAGGCATTGTCGAAACTGCAAGAGAAAATAAACAGCATGAAATCACAACTTCCTAAGTGTTCACTATTGTGTATGATCCAGTGAAGATAGTAATACAGTAAATTATTCAAAACAACCAATTTCTGCTTATCCTCACTTTGTTCTCAGTTAGTTTCAGTGCTATAATGAACACAGTGGCTTTTTAGCAAGCACTTCTCCCCCACACACCAAAGAAGACATAGGATGACACAGCTTGTAGAGGGTACTAAAAATGCGATTTAATATTTTACCAGCAGCAAGCTCTGCAATCCATAAAGAACAAGAGAGCTCAGCCTCAGAACATGCCATAGGTATCGTTCCATCTGAGTATTTAAAAAATTACAAATTTCATTGAGCATAGGAAGAATATTCTCAGAAGCACTTCACTGGAGGAGATAGAGAAAAGGAACAAAGGGCAAAGGAGAATTAAATGAAAGTGAAGTTTCCCATTTACATAACTCCAGGGATTGGAATTCCAACAAAATCATTGAATAACAGTATAAAATAAAATTTCAGAAGTCAGTAATGCAAAACTAAAATGTTCCTTTTGAACAGGGAAGGAAGTCTATCAGCTAACTACAAGCCACTTATGGTAAGGGTATTCTGTTCTACTTGGAGACTAAAAAATGCAAGATACTCACATAAAGCTCTCATCAGTAAATAAAATGACAGTTCCAGTAGCAGCATTGCTCTAAATGCTCCACTTACGGTCTCACCTTCACAAAGTATTCAAGTATGAGGGCTATAAGATGCACTCATTCAGTAGTTCCATGTCCGTGCACACCTAAAGCTCAAGTATGACTGTCTGGGGAAATTCTCTGGTTTTACAAGAAATATGTCAACATCTTCCTTTTAACCCATAACAAGGCATGTCTGGAGTGCTCTTGGAGAGCGCTTCAAGCACAAACAAAACAAAAACACGCAAAAAAAAACCCCACACACTTTTTCTCTGAGAACGTAGTACCACATCTTTCTCAACCTCCTGCCAGTTATCTGCTTTAAGGATTACTCCATACTACTCTACATGGCCAATGACTTTGTTTGTCTAGCGAAATACAATAAATTCTCTGGCATGCCAGTTTGGAACAAGGTTTTGTAACAGGAAATTAATCCTACGCTGATACAGTGATGGCAGTAGATCTTGTTGGGAAGGGAACCTAAAAAGACAATGAAAGGTGATCTGATGCTATGTAAAAACACAACGGAATGGTCATGTGGAGGCCTTGAATATTTCAGAGTTATAGTGGTACTTCTGAGTAGCATGGAAGCATAGGTCAGATATAAGAAGGATATAAGAGTGAAGGATTGTTTTTTCATTTCCAAATTAACTCAGAAATGAGCAAAAATATTATCACTTTGGTCTTAATCTGGAATTAGAGGTGAGTGAAAAGTACTTCATGATGCAACTCCAATACAAACATTTAGCTGAATCATTCTTTTCCTGGCTATGACTTTACTGGCATTTGTACCTGGTACTGATTTGATTTGCTTCTGGGTACCAGAACCTAGAAAATCTTTATCAGATTAAACAAATCAGTCTGACATCTATGTGCAGAGTCAGAGCCACCATATTAAAATCACTCAACTGACAATACTTTTTTGGAGTATGATTGTTGCCAAGGTTCTAAATGAAGTTCAAGAGTTCTACAACCCCTTCCTCCCCTCTCCACCCCTGGGATTTAGCAACCCACATCCAGGGCCAGCTCTGATATCCTCCTGCTATGTAACACTGAATTTGCCTGCCTGAAAAGATCTGTGTGTGACGAGCTGCTAGATGGCAGGCTGGGGGCCTCCTGCCTCCACTCAGGAGCAGTACTATAGCTCAGCTTTGCTTTTAGTCCTGGTCTGAGCTGTTCTGGAGCAATGCCTTTACCTGGTCATGTATGGGGCTGATCAGACACACGAGCTTGGCTGTTTTGTCTCTTTGCACTTCTGACTGGCCCCCAAGTCACAGAAAATGCCATTTCTATTATGAGGTAAAAGATAATAAAAATCCAGGGAAATCCTTCTTGTAATTATTTGATGTTTCTTTAAAACCCTTTTCTAGTGATCCTCACCATTCAAATAAAAAGAAAAAATCTGGGCATTACAAATAAACGTAAATTAGATCTAAACTCCACAACTGTAGAACATGCTACTAATTAGTCAAATAAGAAATTATTTCCTGTACCTACCTTTCTACTCATGAAGATGTAGATGACTGGGTTATAAGCAGTACTTGACTTGGCAAAGAAAGATGGGATGATAGCTACTGTGGGAGTTACAAGGTTGCTATAGCCGTATGTTACAAGGAGGGAGACCACTGCATAAGGCATCCAACAAATAAGGAAGGTAGAGATCATTAAGAAACACATTTTAGCCACTTTCTTTTCATATTTTAGTAGCTTAATCACTTGAGAAGTCTGAAAATCTTCCACACATCGAAGCTGTAAAAGGCAAAGGAAAATGTTAAAGTAAAATCATTGAATAGTTCTATTTTTATTTACAAAAAAACTAGTTCACTAATAGTTTTAGGCATAGATCCTTATATGCTCACTTCATGAACTGCAGCTCTTCTGAAAACTTGCATCATGCTACCCAGACTTTTACCATGTATATTAAGTAACATAAAAACTTTAGAGAACTAACTTTCTTTCATAAATGCAGGTTCAGGTTATACTTACTGGTCCTTTGTTTGAAAACTTAGGCGAGACTGCAATTTTTTTTCTTCCCTCTAAAGACTGCTGATTACAATTTGATAAATAGATTTATCTATACTTCTCTGCCACTTAGTTTGTCATTCTGAAATTATAAAATCTCTATTAAAAATCTCTATTTAAAGCAGAATACTAGGTTCCCAATGTCATCTGGGTTAATGTGATAAAATGCAGAAAAGATGGGATATGTATGTGAATGTTCTTTGCAAGAGCTGTTGGTTTTGCTCATACTGTTGGTCACAAGCTTGAGCGGTGTCATCAGACTTATAATCCACAGAATACGAAACACGAATACTTTCTAATATCTGAAGGTCTGGCCTGAATTAAAATGGGTTACCTGAACATGGAAAACTTGTTTAACAGGGCTTATTCTCCACTTGTAACAATTTTACAGGATTATCCTCTCAAGAGCAATGAGGAGGAGAGAAAGAGTTATTTAATGATAAGAACTGCAACTAAAGTTCTCTTTTCTCTCTTTTTCAGGAAGGATTTGCTGTTGACCAGTGAGCATGAATAGTTCCCAAAACTCCCTTTTACCTGTAGCTCACTGACTAGTAAAACTACTCAACAAAAAGATTATGGTAGTTCTGGGTTGATTCTCCTTCAACTTTATATCCTTTCTAATGGTCCTGACTTCAAGACCTAAACACCAAGGTCTTGTGAACAGGAAGTGAGAGTGTAAGTTTAGGCTTTGATCCAAATCTAATATACAGTATCAGCATTTCACTGAAAATACTCCATTCAGATAAGTCTTATTTCCATCAACTTACCATTCTTACTGCATATAGAATATGGCCATAGCAATAGGCCATGATCACAACAGGTGCTACCAAACAGCCAAGGAAGAAAAGTAGCACAAAGGAGGTATCATTGGGGTCTTTTGACTTCCAGTCCATCGAGCAACCTAATCCATGAATTTCCAGTGTGTATCTGTTCCAGCCCAAAAGAGGTGCTCCAGTCCAGGCTAATGAATAAAGCCAAATGTATGTGATAGCCCGCCAAGACCAAGAGAAGTCAATCACTTTTGCATGGACTACTCGAATGTAGCGTTCATAAGCAAGAACTGTGAGAGTCATAATTGAAACAATTCCTGTAAGAAAAGGAAAAGTTAATCATTCACAAACATTGTAAATTGGACTTAAGTCTTCTTGATAACTTTGTAGCAAATGAAACATTTAACTCAAAAACTAGCTAGCTCGTATTATGAAATCTAACACCAATAAGCCTTTTTAGGTGACAACTCAGTAATCATTATCTACTAACTCAAAAAGCTCCTCTTCAGAACTACTCAGAGCAGGGTACTGCAATATGACCCATTATGTACGGTGGGCAAAAAAGAAAGTAGAACAAGCAAAAAGAAAGACTAAGCTAGTACTTTCCCCTAAACATTACTTTATTATTGAGAGATCATCCTTCAAAGGTCTGGGGTCTTTTGCTTTGTTCTTCTTTCTTTCTTTCTTTCATCTTTTTAAGAAAAAGCTGTCATATAAAAATGCAAGAATTAACAATAACAAAACCTATTAGGAATCCAGGCAATTCAGAGTTGAGACTTAGGTCGAAGAAAGCCTCTTAGAACTGAAGTATTGAAATACACCTGCAATGTGAACAAAATAACTAGCAGAACTCCAGATTCTCTGAAGATTTCATAGAAGTCTTTCTTTTCCAAAGAACAACTGCTAAAGCAAAGTGCTACATTGCTGAAGGAGTTCTGTCTGGAAGAGATCTGGTTATTTTGAGTGTCCTTTTCTATCTTGATTCTACCATAAAAATACCAGAGTCTTCGTTTCAATTATTTCTGCATTCTCATCCTTTTCTGTCCACTTCTAATAGACTACACACTTAATATGTCATGACAGAAATTGTGTGTCATTTTCAGCTCTAAGAACTATTCTATCCAGACACTTATAATTTAATGAAGTCCAGGTAATTCTGTCTTGATTAGGATATAAGGAATTCAGTTTGAGTGGTCTGTGAAATTTAATGATCAAGAACAAATCTTCTCGTCATACATACGTCAGTCAATTTAGATCTCTGTTATGATTCAGACATCAAGCTCATATACGCAGCCTTTTAAACAACACAATCTACACACAAAAGGGTTTCACAGCACACTGTGAGTATATTCAAGTATGTGTACATTTTATCTAAAAAAACTGAGTATTTATATCATGCAGATGATGTTTCAGTTCTACAACTGCATTCGTACCAGTCTTAGTATTTATTTATACAGCTGTGAGATGGCTAAATGTGCAGATCTGCTAAAAAGAGAATAATCTTTATATCCATCAGAAACTTTCAAAGGATATCATAAATTTCTCATCTCACTTTGAAAAAGCATAAGCATTAAGCAATACAAATGTACAATAGTGTGTTTAAGCACCAGCAATGTGAATTTTAGGAAGACAAGAATAAAAAAATCTAGGGAAACACTTAACCTCTGTGTCAATAGTATGCTGGTTTTGTCGATTAACTGAGTATCTCATAGGCTATGCTTTAAGATCTCTATTAGAAAAGTTGCTTTATTCTGCAAGTATTAGAGGATCTTTTTTATTTTATAAAGGTTATGAGTTAAAAAAGCTTCCTTGATTAACAGCATTAGCACTCCAGTGCAAAACGTGACACTTTATTGTTACTGCTCTTGAAATGGAACAATTTTATTTTAATTATGTACATCTTTTTGCCAGTGTTATCTTTAAACTTTCAGCACAAAGAAAAGTAGATATTGCTGGACATGCAGAAAGCAAGGTCTATTGATTTCATAGTTTTGTATAGTTTAATTTTTTCTTGTGCAACTCATTGCTATAGAGGGTTTCTTTTTGATGGCTTTAAAGAGAAACTGGACTACCAAATGTGAACTTGAGGGTTTCCAAAAGACTTAGGGATTTTCTTTCCTGTGTTTTTCTTTTGTTTATTTGATTTTTAATTAAGCTAATAGGAAGTTCTTTATGGCAACATCCCTGTCCAAGATTTAATATACTGAAAATGGTCTGAAGGATTTGGAACTAAGCAAGATCTTAGCAGGAATTAGAATTCTATATGTAACATTCCATGCTGTTATACTAACACAGATAAATGTTTTATACAACTAAATGTAGTCTACTTCATGAACACAAGGTAAAGCAAGAAAACCACCTTGTAGTTCTCTGCGCACAATGAATTATAAAATTTTACCTGATGGGTAACAAAATCATCCACAGACATGGTTATGGAGGAGAAGTCACATCATGCAACTCCAGACAAAGTTAGGTTATCTGGTGTATGAGGCTCTGTTTGTGACCAATGTAGAGCAAGAGGATTCTGCCTCACAGTATGGTGGAGCAAAATTTCTAGTTTAATCCCTTGGTCTGCTGCATCATTTCTTTCTGTTCCACTATAGAAGCTCAGGGAAATCAAGATGATAAATAAGGTACCTACGATGTAATTTAACAAGTAGTGGCCCTGTGTACACTTAATATTTCACATCCATATTTATATGCAAGCACTGATTTTTGGCTATGACAAAATCAAAAGCACACACGCTTGGCTGAACAATCTGAAAGCACAGGTGTTCAGTTCAGCATCAATAATTTGCTGAGTCCTTGACATTTTCAAGAAAGCCACTGGAAGTTCAGTATCTCTAAGTGGTACTTGCACATAGTTCGTCAAATAGTTTTAGCTCAAGTCTGAAACCAGTGCTCCTTAAAAGGAAACTTGAGTTTTCTACCAGAAAAAAAGGGACCTTGTCAGCCGATGTGTACTGAAATGCAAGCGCTGGTTTTATGGGTATTTGGGAAGCGTCTGATGACATTAGGCATGTAATGCTAGTCAGATCATATCACGTCACACTCCTCTCTTTGATGCTGGATCTCTACTGTAACAAGGCACATGTAGAGGTCAACGTAGTTAACCACAAAAAAGAAAGTTTGAAACAAAATGTATTTCCAGGACATGACAACACATAGAGAATTTTGTCCCACGAAAGCCTTATGTGCTGTGGAGCCATGCTTGCCTGTCCATTTGTAGAAGATACATGGAAATAACTGTAGAAAGAGGAATACCAAGATCTGCACTAAAGAGGTATGTTTTTAGATGTCCATAATTTGCCCACTTTCACTGAGGTGCTCACTGTGGTGCATGTCCATTGCGCAGGGCTGGCAGCACCCAGGGAGTTCCTGAGCCAGGGCAGCTCCAGGGGAAGCAGAGCCTCATCAGGAGCCAGCAGTGTTCAGAGGATGGGTTCCCCCACTACAGATAAATTCTTAATGTTGATTTCTCTATGTTAAATATAGCTATGATGTCAAGTTTCAAAACGATCCCAGGACTTACCTTCCACCTGTTCTTCAGCTTTCAAATATTCTTTAACTACTCATAAACTGAACCACAAGGGTTGGGAAGTACCTGTCTGCTGATGCTATGGAAACCATCCTTAGTATTGATAGCATCAATTTATAAAACTCCATACCCTGTGACTGGGGCTTGGAGGGCAGCAGAAGGTGGTTGTTGTCCTCAATCTTTCACAAATGACTGCATGCATCTGTTACTTAGCTTTATGTTGGCTAGTCAGACTTTCTGCAGATTCTCTTTTATAGATGACACTGCAGTATGGATCATTTCTTTCAAAGGCTAGATCCATGGCATTTCACATATCAAGAAAATGGAATATTCTTCAGGTATGCAACATGTCTGTCCTAATGCCACAATTCTTCCCTAGTGCTGAGTTAGTAGTTTTTGTGCAACAATACTCATGTGTAGCAGCAGGAATTGTCAACCGAATTCTAGAACTTGTACCTGATAATGCAGGAAAGAAAGGAACTCTACACATATTTTTACCTAGAGTAGGCACACATAGGGGAAAAAAAAAAAAATCTCACATAAGGGTTGCTCTGAAAGTAATGCCTCCTATGTTACTACGTGGCCTGTGATGTCAGAAGTGGATGTTAGTGGTACAGCAGTAGAGGCTGGACCTTCCCAACAATATTCCACTACATGTTGTTGCCGTGTGACAGATGGCTGCAGAGGGGTAGTCTGACAGAATGGTATCTGACATGGAAGAGTGTATGAAGAAAAGGAGTGCCACTGAATTCCTTCATGGAGACAAAATTGCACCCACTGACATTCACTGAAACTTGCTGAATGTTTGTGAAGACCAAACAGTGGATGTGAGCACAGTGAGGCAATGGGTGGTGCATTTCAGCAGTGGCAACAGTGACACAAAAGACAAGCCATGTTCTGGATGGCCATAAACAGCTGTCACATCACAAAATGAAGAGTGTCTCACTCAATTTGTGTAAATGCCGTGATGCAGCCATGAATCTTTGGTTTTGAATGATTTTGTCAAAGACGACTCCATCTTCCTTCATCTCCACAAAATAAATAAATAAATAAATCGGAAAATGTGGACTATCAATCAACTTTCTATCAACAAAGGCAAACAGCAGGTTACAATGTCTACTCTAACCATTGAATGTAAAGATGTCACTTAGCTTAAGCCAAACCCGGGCAGGGTTCTGACCAGAGCACACAGAGGCAGGCTTCTTGCGCTGTCCCCACAGAAACATGGTGCTTTGCATAACGCCAACCTTTGATCAGGATCAATAGTGGCAATTCTCACCTACAAAAATCTTTTTAGCCCAGTAGCTATGCGCATGATCTGTGCTTTCACACTGCTTCCAGTCACCTTACATTTTATTTATGTATGTACATAGCTCCATTTATTTTCCACATATGGATCAGGTTTTGTGGCCCAGCACAAAGGAAAGCACTCAGTTTTACATTTTTTTTTCCCTCTCTAAGCAGCTTTTCTATAAATGATGTAGATTTCATCCTGAATGAGTTTTACATTTTAATATAATGAAGTATATGCTGATTAAGTTAAAAAAAAAAGTGTTACAGAAAGCCATTATGGAAATTATTTGGGTATTAGCCCTTGGTATGAGGACCTGCACTTTTTTTTTCAAGCAAAGTAGGGAAATATGAAAATTCAATACTTTAATTCTCTTAACAAAACATGCATTTCAATTTTTTGCTTGTTTGTTTTTAACTGAAGGTATTGATTCTTGATCCAAGATTAAGGCCCAACATTCTGAGGATGGATTTAATTTACTAGCAAATCAGAGACTTCCAAACTCCTTTTGGAAGGCTTGACTAACCAATATTTACAGATAACGCTTGTCTGATCTATAGATTTTCATCTCAGAGAATACTTCTTTCCCTAAGTACTGATTATAAACACTCTGTGTTAAGGAACTGCAGATACTGGTTTTAACTCTGAATTAAACCTAAGATTATACTGGTATGAGAGGAGTCATTCTCATTTAAATTGTGTATGTCAAACATAGCAGAACAAAAGTGTCTTCTTGTTTAAGCTACTAATATGCAAATTCTACGTTGCAGCTTGTACTCTTCTCCAGTAGTGAGCTGAGAATAAGAAATAGCTCACTGCTCTTTACCAATTAAAAACAAACAAAAAAACCCATGACTTTCCTACTGAAATACTGCATTTGGTGTAGGTTTCTTCACTTCTCCTATGTGGCATTCTATTTTTTCTGTACCCTGGGTTTTTCCAGAAGTGACATTACTCCTGGTAAATCATGAAATACCTCAAGCCACACAGTGTAAGTCATCATGGAGAAGAGTTCAACAGAGTGCAAAAGAGTGAGGCCACACCTTGAGTACTGGAGCCCAAAACTGAACACACTCTACAAGAAAGACATGGAGGACCTGCACAGGACAAAGCTGTGAGGGGTCAGGAGCACGAGTCCTATGAGGAGTGGCTGATGGAGCTGGGATTGTTTAATCTGGAGAAGAGGAGGCTTGGGGAGACCTGATTGCTCTCAACAACTCCCTGAAAAGAGGTTGTGGTGAGGTGAGGGTCAGCCTCTTCTCTTGTGTAACTAGAGTTAGAACTAGAGGGAATGGCCTCAATTTGCAGCAGGGGAGGTTCAGATTGGATAGGAGGAAAAATTTATTCTCCAAAAGAGCGGTCAGGCACTGGAATAGGCTGCCCAGGGAAGTGGTAGAGTCACTGTCCCTGGAAGTGTTCAAGAAACATTTAGATGCTGTACTAAGGAACATGGTTTAGTCGGGCAATATTGGTGGTAGGAGTATGGTTGGACTAGATGATCTTGGAGGTCTTTTCCAACCTCAGTGATCCCACAATTCTTTGTTTCTATGATCCATCTGAGCTGCAGTGTATCATTCCATATAATGAGTGTATACTCTGACTTTCTAAACCTTAATTAGAACAAAATATTGTGACTCCTTTCAGGTGGACAGAGCAGCTCTACAAGCTAACTACAACCTAATGCAGCAGTGAGATTCACTTCTAAGGCAGTCCAAGTCTTCTGTGAAAGAGCACAGTACCATTGCTATACTTGCAACAAATTTTAGCAACTGGAGTCCAATCTAGGCAGGCAAAAATCACTTCTTCTGGACAGTACAGACTTAGAAGTATATTTTATATATATCTGAACCATAAAAATACAATGGAATTAATCACCTCTTCCACATTCAATCCTGCAAGCGATTAACTCACTTGAAACAAATTGCTAATGCTGAAAGCATGCTGATCAAGTCTCCAGCTGTCTGTAACACAAGATCCTAAAACCGTCTGCCAAGTAACAGAAAATGCTTTTACTGATATTAAATCAGTGCACATAACATACATTGGTAATGCAAGATGGTGGTACAGGGTAGCATTCTTTCACAGCATGCAGGAAGAGCCTTAGGCAAACCCGTAGATGCACACTTCTGTTGCACACATCAAGTTCTGCAACAGTCGCTATTATTTTAAAATCTTACTTGTGAAAAGCTGACAGGTGTCCATAAAGATTATTATGCTCTTAGCCAGTTATTGCACAAGTAAACACTCACTTACTTCAGGTAAAGGGGTAACCATCTCTGTTAAAAAGATTTGACAGGGAAATACACCCAAATGTGTCTTCTCTTGCTCTTAGACCCAAAACTCTACACTCTCAATAACACAAAACCTTCCAAGTATGAGTTGTGTAACATAATCAGATTTAGAGATCACACAGTTCTCTGCTACTTGCAGTTTGGTTGACTACTACCGACAGGAAAAGATTTACAAACTTTCACATACAGAGAGGGTGGCAGTCTCAGTGGCACCAGCTCTGAACTGACAGCACAACCCTATGGAAAGGCGATTCCCACAGATTAAATACATCACTTAACTGCAGTATCTATTTTATACCATCAGGACCATGCACCTGTTAAAAAAATAAATGTCAGAACTCAGTAAACTAAGCTAGATGAATATTATTATTCAAGACGTATTACCATGTAATCGAAACATAAACTTGTCAGTACTCATTTGATCTATGTCATTTTCCCCACACTGGTATATAGAGTGCTGAGAATGGCTTTGCAATGGCATATGGAAGCTCTTTTCAGGACTTCTGCTGTGAAGATATAAGCACCTAAACTATAGCTTGTCTTACATGCAGGAAGTCCCAATTTGCACAAAAAATGAAGCAGAAATTGCTACATAGGCTTGCACAATGATAAAGTTATGATAATGCAAAAATAGACTATTGCTAGGAACGTAACAACAACTGTGATTGTCTGCCTAGGGTTACAATCTGTAGCTCTGTTACTTTCTTCTCAACTGAAAAGTTTCAAAATGTGCTCCCAGTCATTCAGACTGGCTGGTGCAATCAGAAGCGCTTTCACAATCAAAATATTCAGATTGACTGATGCAAAGTTTCTATGAGAGATGTAGAGGGCTCTGAAAACAAACAAACAAGCAAACTGGATCCATACTGACTTAACAAAGATGTCTGAAAATGCAAATGCTACCAGTTTATTTTAAGCACACACTCTACCTATAACAACATAGGTAACAATTAAAAATACAGCTGCATGACCATAACTTTCAAAATGAATCCTAATTTTGGATTATTAGCTACAGTAATTGGAAATAATCTGATTTTCAAAACTTGCTGAGAAATAACTGAGTTTAAAACAAAAGTCACAACTATTTTAAAGTAGCTTTAATCACATATTCTAAACATTTTCGCAGTCAGAGAAAACTGTAGTTCAAATTGTTGAAAACCTAACTTGCTCAAGACTGAAGTGCTATAAAGTCAATAGTGAATATAATTGCACTATTTGAAATTGTTTCCATTCATCTTCCTCAAGGAGGCAGTTTGAATTCATGGTGTGAATAATTTTGTTATCAGAAGAAGTCAAACGCAGAAGTAGGAGAGGGTCTGCAACTCAGCAGGATAACTTATTGCAATAAGCTGCACTAATAGGCATAGAAGGGGTAGTGCTTTTCAACCCTATACGTCTCAAATCCAAACGCTTTCCTCCCAGTTCTCATATATACATCAACTCCAGACTATACAACTATTTCTGGAAGGCATGTCCTTATGAGGAGAGGCTGAGGACACTCGGGTTGTCCAGTTTGCAGAAAAGAAGGCCAAGAAGTGACCGTATTGCTCTCAACTTCCTGAGGAGGGGAAGTGGAGAGGGAGGTGCTAATCTCTTCTCCCTGGGAACCAATCACAGGACAAATGGGAATGGCACAAAGCTGTACCAGGGGTGAGTTTCAGAAAAATTTCTTTACTGCCAGTGTGAATAAGGGAACAGACTTCCCAGCAAGGTGGTTGATAACCCACGCCTGCCAACATTCATGAGGAATTTGGATAATGCCCTTTAACTTTTGGTTAGCCCTCAAGCTGTCAGGCCGTTGGACTCTACGACCTTTTTAGAACCCTTCCATCTGAACTATTCTAACTGCAGAAGACAGTTTAGACTGATTTCATAGCTGCTCTCCTAAGAAAAAAATTAGCTTGAACTTGAAAAGCCTTTGGACCAGAAGGGTACAGAACGGCTTGTATATCAAAGACCAAGTTTACACTCAAGAATATAATCACATCACTGTAAATAAGAAGGTTCTGGTTATTTGGTGTGAAATGAGCTGGAATGTGTCCAAACCCAGCAGATAAATATTCACAGCAGTAAAGTAACCTCACAGTACTTGTTATTATGAGTGAATGAACTCCATTCTAGAAAGGTCTTCATTAGGTCACTCTGGTTTACTGAAGTTGAATGCTGCAACTATTTTGCTTAGTTAGTGAGGCCACTACTTTTAAATGTAAATTTAAGCTGTCAGTTTCATTTGATCAGAGAATGTACTATTCCCAGAAGTTCTCAAAAGAAGAGTGCTACACTTAATAACTACTAGTTATTGTGCATACAAGATTTCATTATCTTATTTTCCCCCTGCCAACCCTCACCTCAAGAAAATAGTTGATGTGGGCTTTTATATACCAAGAGAACTGTATTTGTAAGTACAATACCTAGTTACACTGAATGAAATCTCTAATCAGTCTCCTTGATACCACCAAAATAGAAGAATATCCTCAAGTCATTGCTTTCTTCATAGGCATATTAAAACTGAAAACAGACGCTGTGGCGGTAGTAGTCCAGATGAAAAACAGCAAAGTGAGACGCTACCTGCAGGGCATTTTTTCCCCCCAGTATTTACATGCCTCTGCTGTCCTACTCAGTTAGGTGGAGAACTATTAATCTTCACTGGCAGAAGAGAACAATCTTTGTATTTCCAGTGGATAATTTGGAAGCAAAAAATATGTACGAGAGGGAACCTTATGACTGGAACTAACTTTATTAGGTTAGAGTCAAATTATAATATTCAAGTGAAAAATTTGCTATTACTTCACATGGCAGCTGAATGAAGCAGTGTTCAGGAATACTGAAAGCCTGAATTAAATGGTACACTTATTTTCCACTTCCATACGAAAGACTGCACACACAAATGTGCACTTTAATACATCATAAAAAAAAATTTGTGCACTGACACACACTAAGAGGAAAATAATATGACCAAGCACAAGATGATGTAATTTTTGCAAACAAAAATGCAATCTGGATCATTCTGTAAATAAGACCCATGAATTTGACTACCTTTTTTTTTTTTTTGGAAATAAGTTTTATATCAAAGCGATGCAAAAAAGCATCAACACTGAATATATAGTGACATAACACATTGCTAAAAAAAAGAAATGAAAAGTCATGTATGATCAAGCATTTTGCATCTCATTATTTCTATTCCATCTTTGGAAGATAAGAGATGATTATTATAGTCTGCTTTTTTCCATTGCCCTTAGTACACACCTTATTTTTTGACTCTCTATACAAAATGCCTTCATCAAAAATCCTAAGTAAAACACAGAGATAGGAACAGAACAATATGTAACTTCTCTTGCGCAAGCTTAATATTCAGCTGCCCGGTAAAATCAGCTGGAGGTATTTGAGTGGGCTGACTGATGTAGACAGCCTGATGCTAGCTGGGCTCTCTGGTACTTTCCCTTCTAACACAAGGAAACAAAAGTCTAAGCGCCGTGGGCAGTGAAAATTATGCAATGCCAAACCTTGCACAAAGGTCTCACTGCCTCCTGAATTGACCCTGCCTTCCAAGATCCAGCATTTTGGCTACGCTATCCAGCAGCAGCCAAATCAATTGAGAAGAACACAGTTCCTCCCAACAGCCCACCAAAAGCAAACTACAGTGTTATGTGAAGGGAAAGCTAGGCAAAAAGCTGCAATTCTTAAAAAATAATCTATTTATTTATTTAATTATTTTACCTTAATAACACCAGCTTTCTGTGAGCATACATTGTGTGCATGCACACAGTGACCCACCTCTCATCTACACACCTCTGCCAGAAAAAAAAAAAAGAACTTAACAATTTGTTACTGACTGGATGTTAACTTTCACCACGAGAAACACAAATGTGTTTTTTACAACGTGCTCAGTCAGTAAAAAACTAAAATCTCTCTATTCCTTTTAACGGATTGAGCATCTGTTAAACACACAGCTGGACTGCATCCTCAGCAGATTTCCGTAAAGGGCAAATACAAACTTCAGGAAAGAAAACTGAGACCCAATGTGTGGGCTGTTGTTGGTTGGTTTCTGTTTGTCGGTTTGCTTTTTAGATGGAAGTGCTCCTGCAGTGCTAACGTCCTATTTCACAGCAACCAGAGATTGCCCAGATCCCCCTGTGACACCGTTGCAGCTGAAAGATAATTCTGAGTTTCTCATAAAGAGAAAAAACCTCAAGGTGCTGCCACATTTTGGATAGTTTTATAGGTAGAGAAGTCTGAATACTGGGGAGGCTACACCCCTCACGCAGTAATAGGACATATTAAGAGTGAGGACTCGGTTTTCTACTAGTTCCACTGACAAAACCGTGCACGGTCCTTATCCACACACTGTAACGCTTCCCCGCTGAAAGAAAATCTTTTATGCTCATTAAGTCCACACAGGCACCTCTAATCACGTTCCCGCCTTTCTCCACAGGTTTCCTCTCGCACCGAGAGGAACCAACTGCTGACGAACTCTGCCCGAGCTCGGCAGCACCCGGGCGTAAGGTGCCCGCTGACGGCCGCCGAGAGGCAGCTCCTCGCGCCGGGCTGGGGGAAGCTCGCTGACGGGGCTGCGAGGGGCGCGGCGGCGGGTGAGGGGCGGCGGCGTAACCGTCAGGATCCCCGGGAAGACAGCAGGGAGTGGGGAGGGAGCCAGGCCCACAGGGACTGGGGAGGGACGGGAGCGGCGGCACCCACCGAAGAGGCTGTTGCTGAAGCCGTCCCAGACGCAGCCGGCGGCGTCCCACACCCAGCGGCTCCGCAGGCAGGACATGAAGGTGAGGCTGACGCCGCAGACGGACACCAGCAGGTCGCTGAGGCTGATGTTGACGAGGAAGAGGTTGGTGGGCGTGCGGAGCCGCTTGAACTTGTAGTAGAGCACCAGCACCAGCAAGTTGTTGCACACGCCCAGCGTGCCGATGGTGGCGATGAGCAGCGCCAGCAGCTCGTAGGTGCCGGCGCTGAAGAGCGGCCGCTCGCCCGGCACCTCGTGCATCGCCGCCGTGGGATGAGGGCGGCTCGTCGCTCCCGTGCCGTTCCCCGAGTGCATGGCTCATCGCCCACCGCGGCCCGGCCCTTGCGGGCCACTACTGAAGGCGGCAGGAGGAGGAGCCCTCTCCGCCTTCCCGCCCACGAAGGGCACGCCCTTCGCCCCCGGCGCGGCGCCTCCCCAGCTTCGCTCCGTGGCTTGCTGCAGTGAGCAGCGTGGACGTGGTTGGCGTGGGGCTGTCCTCTGCCCTTGGGATGCTCTGCGTATTTGGGCTCGTGAAGCTGCCTTCAACAGCGCGTTCGTGCGGGGCAGACCTTTCTGCTGTGCTTCAGGAAGATGTAGAAACCGCTAAGCCCGTATTCAGGTATTTCACCAGTGCAAGCCCTTCCTGTGGAAGTAGTTTACGTTAGGATTGGCTTCTTTTTGCGTGTGCATCTCTAGTGAGGCAGAGTTAGTAGTCTTCACCTGCACCTGTCTAGGACTGGCAGTAGAGGAGCAAGATGCTTCCTGCAGAGCTCTGAGGTGGCTGTAACAGCTGCACCTTCACAAAGCGGCTGGCAGCGTCCTGTCCCATGGGGCAAGTGAAAACCTTTTTGTCAGACGCAAGACAATTAAGTTGTGGCAGGTACCAAAGCCCACACTGCAAAGTCACCAAGTTCTACACTTTTGTTTCCAGTGTGCGTTGTGAGAAAATGGTATGGAAACCTGCCTGTGTACAAGTCTAACTGGTAGTAGTTATGGTGTGGTAGAACTCCCAGCTGTGCTGGGTTAGCTGTACAACCTTTGCTTCTCCCTGAATATGTATCACTGCAATTTTTGCTCAGAACAGCTTCAGGCCTAATGCATCGTGCCAGGCCAAGCATCAGTCATACCACGGGAAGACTCCAGTTTGTTTTCTTTACCAGCTGATCTTGTATTCTGATTGGAAGGTTCACTGTATGTGCTGGTGTGAACCAGCATTCACAGGTGTGAGGGAGGTGATTGTCTCGCCCTACTCTGCCCTTGTAAAACCCATCTGGAATACTGCAACCAGGTCTGGGGCACCTAGCACAAGAAAGATGAGGAGCTGTTGGAGTGGGTCCAGAGGAGGGCAACAAAGATGATCAGAGGGCTGGAGCACCTCTCTTATGAAGAAAGGTTAGGGGAGCTGGGCTTGTTTAGCTTAGAGAAGAAAAAGCTCAGGAGGGACCTCACTGTGGCCTTCCAGTCCTTGAAGGAAGCTTAGAAGCAGGAGAGGGACTGACTTTTTTCACGATCTGTTAGTGATAGGTCAAGGGGAAATGTCTTTAAACTGAAAGAGGGGAAATTTAGGTTAGATGTTAGGAATACGTTTTTTACTCAGAGGGCAGTGTGGCCCTGGGACAGGCTGCCCAGAGAAGCTGTGACTGCCCCATCCCTAGAGGTGTTCAAGGCCAGCTTGAATGGAGCCCTGGGCAGCCTGAGCTAGTGGGTGGCAGCTTTGCCCATGGCAGGGCATTGGAACTAAATGATCTTTAAAGTCCCCTCCAAACCAAGCCACTCTAAGATTCTGTGATAAAACTCAGTTTAGAACTATTCTCAGTTTAGACGGAAAAAAAAAAATTAAAATTTAGATATATCACCTGTGGAAGCAACAGGATTTTCTTGGAAATGTGGCCTGCCAAATTTTACCTGCTTATTTTGTGTTAGTTTGTTTCCTTGTTTTTCCCTCCCAATATAAATACTGGTATTTAGAGAGTTGGTCTGAGAGTATGATTCCTTGTGGACTGAGACTGAAAACATGAGTAGTTGAAATGGTTTTTGTATCTTCCAAGATACCTTCCAGTATACAAATTATGAGCTTGCTGTGGCAATTTTAAAGGTCAAAATAGTGTTGGAATGCAATGGGTCAGGATTAAAGTAACTGTTCTTATCAATAGAAGCTTTATTTAAAATGTTTCCAAATCCATCAAATATGATATATTCAATAACTGAAACTTACTTTAAAAAGCTAGTTCACTTTATCACTGGTCTTCTGTTTTCGCTGCTTACAAAAGCATCAGAAGTCTTTCTCAAATCATTTCTGTTTTCCACCCTGAAATTTAGATTAGTGGAAGAACACATTACTTCCATCCATAGTTTCCAGTAACAGACCAGTAGCACTTCAGCATGAGCTTTAGGAAGGCATAACTTCTAGTTTTCGTTGTTAATAGAAGTGATTTACCTGTGCATGACAGGCTATGTGCAAAATTATTATATCAATACACCGTCATGGGTTGTTTTACCAGCTGCTGCATGGCAAAAGTCTAACAATAATTGTTAGACATGGCCGAGCTAATTAATGGTGCACCTCATTAAGGTGAAAGCATCTCTATCTTCTGCTTGTAAAAGAAAGTCTTAAACTGAGAGCATACCTTATTTTGCCCTGCAACATGGGAGGAGAAGAAAAAAAGCTGGTAAGGAGGCACAGGGGAAAAATGTAGTGAGGCAAGTAGTAAATTCCGGACATTGTACTGCCTGTTGGCAGATTCCATGATATATTCAGAGTTTATCAGTAATATTTCAACTACAGTACCTGACAAAAATACTCACTCTAGGCGTCTTGTGGATTTCTCAAAAATAGGAGAAAGAGAATATACAAATTTGACAAAGATCATATCTCAAAATTCCTGGTTAGAGATTCTTTTTCATAGCAAAATTAAATAGATCCATAAATATGCAGTCTCTTCAATGCTTGATTTTATGGTAGTCACATTATTAATGCAGTCAAATTGCAAACATTATTCAAGTGACCTTGAATACTTGTTGAGCAGGGTTCCATTTGTCTTCCAGGCAAACACAGTATCATAATTCACATGAGGGCCAACAAAAATAAATGCTACGTTATTATATTATATCAGATCAAAGACAAAGCTGAAAACAGAATCCTGGCTTCTAGTTCTAGTCCAGCACTTGTCCTGCCTAACAACATAGATTGACACAGCCAACATAGCTGTGTCTTTGATTATCTAATTAATTCATTAGCAAGTCATTTTCTAAACATTCCCATTGTTAAAAAGCTGAAACACTTAAGAAACTGAGACATCTACTTTGCATTTTTTCAGGGTTGCACTATTTCACAACCCATTATTTTGTTTTCTCTCACTGGATGTATATCTCAAGGGACTAAATATATAAGTAGCTGAGCTTATGGGATTAAAACAGTGCAGCAAGAAGCTGGGATATAAGGTCTCCAATGCTGTTCCACAAAAATAGTCCTTGAAAATCCCTCAATACTCAATACCTTTGTTCACATATCAGAGGGTGCTGGGTTTTAGTTGCTTGTTTTGAACTCTCTAAAACTTACTATTTCATAGGGATGGTAGAAAGCCAGACTGCAATCTCTGAAAGAAGAAGAAAATTTTAAAAAGAATATGAAAACAAAAGAGAAAAGGTTACCAGTCTTCAGCTTTTTAGTTAGGATTTCTACATCCTTCTCCTAGCATTCATACATGTTTTCTTTGCCATTCTTTAGCCTTAAAGGCAGATGAAAGCCCAGTAATTATTCACTGTATCCATATATAGCTTCAGCACCTATCTATAGCACAAGGAAGAGTTTATGGAAAGTAGAATCCTTTTATCTTGGCATTAAAAAGCACTTGACATTAAAAAGGGACTTTTAATATGGATGGACATCTCCTGATAATGCAACATATAAGAAAAAAGATATGTGCAAGCCTAACGGAAAGAGTTCAAAATTAGGGCTTGATCTTAGAGAATTTGTAATCCTAGCAATACAGTGTAGTCTGTATCAGGATGTGAACTTTAAATCATAGAGCAGGGTAGACAGAAATGTTGCAAGAATCTGTACTGAGAGAAGATGCTGTCTCAAACACAGTTCTCTGAGGCAAGCACAGGTGCTTGCAGCAGGGAGGTCACCCAAATAGGTAATCCAGGGAGGTGACGAGATACTTTTGGAACATTTGTGCCATATCTGGAAGTTGACTACAGCATGTACAGTAATGTCTGAGCTCTAGTACACCTGGTATGTGTACAAATAACTTTACTAGCTGCAGGTGCAATTCATCTCACCTAAATGAGGCATTTAAAAGTTAAACACTTAAGACCAGTAAGGTGAATCACTGTACTAAAGTGCTTTTTTTTTTTTTTTTCTCACTACTGACTGGCTTATCAGCTGGTTTGATAATTGACTTTTAGATGGTTAAGTGAGATGACATGAATTTCATCTTGACTATAGAAGCCTGTGTGGGTCTGCAGTACACACTTAGTTGTCAGATGCACATTGATGCCTCTGTGGCACCTGTTAGTTACTAAATAGATTAAAGTAAGTGATGATACATACTTGCACCTGCACCGGCTGACAATACACCTGCCCTGGATGTACAAATACAGCTCCTAGGGAAGCTTGAACCTTAAACAACCATGTAAATCTAAGTCAGATCAGTAGCACCAGCTTTGGCAACAATAAGCTTGTGAAATTCACTAGTGATAGAAACTTTATCTTAAAAGAATTGTCTTCCGCAGGAGATTATTCCTGTGCTGCAGCTTCTCATTAACGTGACAAACAGGAAGTGAAAATGATTACAAACTTACTGACAATTTACCAGAGTCCAACATAGAAATCATTAAAATCACATAGGAAGTATGACTTTTTAAATTATCTTTTTAAGCTGTTGTTAGTGACACAGGAGAGCAAATGTATTTTATAGTAAGGAGCGTGGTATTGCTTTTGTAGTAATGATATGACTAAGGCATGGTGAAAAATGGAGTCAGTAGAAAAACTAATGTAAATGTGAACTTTATAGTACATGGTCATCACTGTTTTATGCAAGAACTTTAATTTTTGAACTTATGAAGGGTTGATTTGCTCAACCCCATATTGGTCAAGGAGGAATCCAGTCACTCTCAACTCCAGCAATTCAATCCTGACTCACCTGCAAACATGGACAGACTTAAAGGAATGTTTAAAAGGATGAAATAGCAAAGGATAAATAGTATAGTTTATCAAAAGAAGGCAGCTTCCAGGACTAGTTATTTTTTTTTAATTTTTTTTTTTTATTTGGACCCAAACCAGAATCTGAATCAAAGTCTCTTTTGTGACAGAGCCTCCTTAAGGACAACTGAGATCATTTTAGAGATATTGTGTTTTCTTCGGGCTCTTTTGGACAATCATTTTGCTTGGTGACAATTTGTCTTTGAATGGACTCCCAGAAAAGGTGAATGGCAACTTGATAGAAGACAGGAAAGAAGATTTACCACTTTTTTGCTGATTTATCTTCTGCAGTAGTTTAGGGTTATTTGCTATGAGAGATCAAGCTACATGGCCAGAATTTTAAAATTAGCATAGAATTTCATAGATTTCTAATAGTTCTTGAAATATAGATTGAAAATGATTGATTTTTTTTAAATGGCCATCAAATACCAAAATGATATTGCTGTAGCTGTTCTCTTCACCTGTACAATGTATTATTAACTTTGTACTGGTCTGAAAATTTACCAATAACTGAGACTAATGTGATTACATAGTAAGTAGAGGGAGGTTTGAATAGTAATAGGAAACTTCTGAATAAACAGTATAATATAATATAATAATATAATATTATATATAATATTATATATATAATAAATATATATGTAATATAATAATATAATATAATAAATTCCACTATATATAATATCTAGTGTTTTCCACAGTATCAGTGAGGGAGACAGGAAAGAAAATTCTTTTCATTCATTTAATGCTACTATAGACTTACTAATGCAAGAGCTTCCTGTTACTCATCAACTTAATATTGAATTTGTGTCTTAGACTTAGTTTATCTTCTAAAGTAGTTCCTATCTTCTCCACTTTTGTTTATCAGTTAACACATGTTATTTGAAAACTGTGTTGTACATTCTTTGGAGTTTAAGTGTCAAAGACAACTGAGTCAGCTGGTATTGCAAACAGTGGTTCCTTATTTGAGACTTCCATCTGTTTTCATTGTGCTGTAGTGCAAGAAGTGTCTTGGTTAAGGGAGATCAAAACATAGCTTTCTGTTCTTTAACTTTCCAGTCTGTGAATTGAGAAATTAGAATATAACCTCATGTCATACAAGTTTAGATGACACACTGGAAAAATTAATCAACAGGACACACTGCGTAACAAGGGTTCATCTTGAAGCAGCATGTCAAATATGTTTTTCCTTTCAACCACAGAATCTCCAGAGCACAGCAATTCCATGCATAGCAATTCAAGCAAGCCTTGAGCAATGAGCCTGTCATCAGCCTCAGTTGAAGTAATACAAAAGCTGATGTGGAGATAAATTGAGAAAGAACAGTTGTACTGTTTTTTGATATTTGATCTACATGGTCCAGTGAAAAGAGAGTCTGATAAATATATTTAAGTTCATTATTTGACCAGAATGCCAATTTGCTTATTATTGTATTGTGCAGCAACATAGTTTCAGCATTTTTTAAAGATACTAAAAAAGCTGAAAAATGCAGTCAAGAATCACTAAGATTATTTTAGTGTTGTAGTATGAGGTAAAGAGCTCAATGTCCTTTAAACAACAAGAAAATGGAGAAGTAATTCAGTTACATAGGCTCCTAGTGGGAGAATCACCAATTATTTCACCAACTATGAGGATATTCCAACAACTGCCAAGTGGAGGCTGAAGCAACACATTCAAATGAGAGGTTTAAATTTAAACTACACGAGCAATTAACTTTTGGAACAAACATGATGGATTCTCCATCTCTTGGCTTCTGCGTGTGAAAACTGGATACCTTTCTGCAAGTTATGCTCTAGAAGAACACTGTCAGGAATGATAAACTGCTGGTATTTAAAGATCTGAGATACAGAGGATGTGGAAGTGGAAGATCTAATGGTTTGTTTTGTATTTAAATGTTATGAATTCATGGTGCCTCTCTTAAATATGGGAGCAGGAATTCTAATTAGGGTAAAAGGATATTTTGGCCTGCCCGTTTTAATCAGATTTTCTTATCTAAAACTTAATCAATCATCTGCTTAATAAAGCATTAATGTATGCACTGGGTTTTAAAAATAAATAAATCTAGCATTGTGTAAGTTACCTGGATGAGTGGAATAAAAAGGACAACTTTTCTCACAACATCTTTGTAAGATGTATCATTTATTTATTTATTTATCGGATGACAGAAAATACCAGCCTCTATTCATTATCACTAATGTACTTTTCTGAAGTACTTTGGAATTTAGTGATCATGGAAATATATGTTTGCATTACTGAATGTGAATTAATGACTTCACTAACAGGAAAATCAATAAATAAATGTGAAATTTGCTTAAGCTTGGCAAATACCATGAATGCTTTTCCTCACCTTCGGTTTGTTCTGCTCTTACTGTAAAAACAGGCATCCTCACCTAACTGAGGTCTTTCACCAGGCCTTACAACAATAGCAAATGACAGAATATCATCAAGCTGGTTTAAGTTCTATCACCAGCAAATGTAAGAGGAGAACTGGCTCGATCATTCTTCACCAGATACTATGTGGATCCAAGGGACTCCACAATTGCAACTATTCCTAACTGCATTAGTTGGTAGGCAGCTCTTGGCAGAAAAATTGAAGACAATCCAAAGTGTAAGAAAATAATATGAAACTTAAAGATAGCTGGTATAATCTTCCTTCCTCCTCATTCAGTACAGAATTCAAAAAGATAGGACAAACTTGTAACAGGTATATTCTTACCATAGAATGCTATCTGGTATTGCTAAAGAAGTACCAGCTGTAGCAGAATTAAAACCTGATGAAGTCCTTGTCTGGCTCTGAAAGTGAGAAAGTTCATGCACCACCAATTGTACCAGACGCCAAGAGCTAATTTTACTTCCCAGGTTATTAGTGATCTAGTGGGCGGCAACCCTGTCAGTGCCAGTGAGATTGGAACTAGATGATCTTTGAGGTCCCTTCCAATACAAGCCATGCTATGATTCTGTGATACTGGTTTGTGACCTAGGGCTCCTCAGTATGTAGAATTCTGTGATGTATGGGGTGTTGTGACATCAACTGTTCACTAACAGGTTTGCTAACTTGAGATGCGGAACTAGGGTCACCTCATTATGTACTATTTGGTATACCTGTCGTGCAACTGCATCTCATATAAACTCATGTGGGAGCCTAAGATTTAAGGAGCAAAACAAGCCTTGGATCACACTGTAAGAAGAGCTCTCCCTCCTGCCTTTTTGTACTCTCTTATTAAAGGATGTCTGGACAAAACGATTGTGATAATGAGAGTTGCTCTGCTCTTGAAGTGCCGGATTTCAAGACTGCTTTGAAGCAGTTCCAGAAACTAGTTGAAGAAACAGCAACCCAGAAGACAAAGGAAAGATTAGGCTTGTATATTAAAGATGATGGTAAGAGATATGCTTTCTCATTGAACGTGTAATAATTTTCACATTGAGAATAGGTGAAACAAGACTGTAGGAAAAATATCAAACTGATATTCAAACTGTGACTTCTTCACTTGCCGCGTGAAAGTGATCTTCATCTCCTTTTATGGCTTGTGGTAAATTATAATTATAAGGCCATAGTGATTGCTCACAAAATATAATTGTCAGAGTTGCCACATACACAAATTAGCACTCCTGTGGTATTTCCACTGATCTGTACAAGTACATAAACAATGCATTATGTAAATCCAATGTCTTGATTGTAAACAGTTAGGATTTGCTTTTTTCAAAGTGAGTGACTATTTATTGCCTGAAAGGATAAACTTTATCCTAGATCACTTTTCAGGTTCATTTCAACAAAACAGGATTTTATTATGGAGTCAAGGGAAGACAAGAATAGCTAAGAATTGTAGAGATATTCTTTTATCTATTTGTTTCCTGTCATGTTTTGCAAAGCAGGTGGTTTTGAAGAATAAGGCTGAGCATCTTTTTTGGCAAAATGCTTTAATGGATGCAGTGTGAGGAGCTGAAACTTGCATGTTACTGATATTGAAAGAGAAATATAACAGGAACTAGGGAAGAAAAGGACAGAAGACATAGCTCGACAGTTTTTAACTCTGGATATTGTTACTCCAATACAGATGAGATAGATTATGATAAGTTCTATAGAACCACGCAGACACTTTTTGGTCCAGAAGTCAAGGAGCATAATGTTAAGGCCTTTTTCAGGAAGATAAGCAACAATCCTGATGCAAGGACAGAATGGTGTGAGGTAAGGATTTTTAATAATTTATTAAATATAAGCAATATTGCCATACCACCAACATTCGCCTCTGAGACTGTGGGCCAACATAATATGTTGATACACATACGTTGATACACATGAATGCATCTTAAAGAATGACCTAACTGAAGAAAAACATTTTTCTTGCGTGTTTTGTGAAAGAGCACTGAGCTCTTTACCAGAGCTGTTTGTCCCCAAGCAATGTTTGATATACCAGATTCCTCACAAGGCAGCTGGATCTGGAGCATGGACCTGAGGCTAGAAATCAGTATGTCCAGTCATGAACTACTTTACTGATACACGTTGGCCTCAGGCACTGTGTTAAAATGCAAGAAATCCTATCACTACAGTATGCAATTTGTGCTCTGGGGATAGGTTTAACTTGAGCTAGACCATCATAAATTCTTTCTCTCCTTCCTCTCCCTCTTCTCCTTTTTTCGCAGAGACAAATCTGCACCTTACTTTATATTGGAAACATTAAGAGCTATACTACCATTTCAATAGAGAGTTTTGTAACAAGAGCATTCTTCCTTTCTGAATTCTGTTGTAATCCATTTTTCTGTCTCTAATGGTAAATAGCAAAGTTTGGCAAAAAAAAAAAAAAAAGAAGAAAGTAATAATGAGGTAAGTATGAAACAGTGAATCTGGTTTACCCCCTCCCAGCTCTGATGGCATATAGCTTAAGTATTTTCTGTGCCAGAGTTGCAGCTGCAGTTTGTGTTTAGTATCCCCCAGTGGACTTTTTATCTAACTGTTTATAAATTACTTCTGCATTCATCATAAAAAAAGATAATTCTGTAGTATCCACATTTTTATTCATTTTGTGAAAAAGTACTTTGTTTTGTTTCTTTTAAACATGGTGGTCTATTTTTCCCGTGTTTTGTTTGTCTATTTGTTTTAATTTATTTTTTCTTTTAGGGAGAAATATTTAACACAAAGTTGCTGGAAGTTATCTGTAAGGGAAGTTGTAGTTCTGTTATTAAATGTGCAAAGATCAGACTATTTGCATCATTCTGACTGATTTTTTTTAACCTGATGTGGCCTTATCCAACAAAGTTTGAAATATAATACTGCATTGAAAAGCTGCAGTGAATTTTTCAGTTTTTTATTTCAGTTCAGTAGGAAATTTGTTGGTGACATGTATCACCAGCTATATATGCATTATGGAACATCTTATAAATCTAAGCTTTATTCATGACAAAAGGATAAGATTTGCTTGCAGGTAGTGTGGTTATAAAGAGATGAAAACTGAATTAAGAGAACTGCTTCTGGAATTCTGGAGATTTAGCTTACACCAAAACTACATGATCACTGTATTGATCATCTGATTGTCATTTGAGCCCAATTTACATCAACTGTAACTTGAATGTTATCTTCTGATCTACTGTAATTGTAGTAACATCCTTTCTGACATGAATGGACCAAGACAGATATTTCCAGGCTCATTTGAATGGGTTCTAATAAAATAAAAATGGGACTGGTATGTTTGGTGGTGGGTCTTTTTTTTCCATTCTTTTTTTCTGGCAAACTACAGTTTCAGATTGGTCCATTTAATCTTGGAGAGTTACAAATGTGATAAATTAAATCAGAGTTCTTTTTTTTTCTAACTATGCTGAGGGCTTATGACTGTAGTTGCACTGCACCTCTAAGATCTCCTCATGTCTTTTTCAATTCTTGATGTTTAAAGATGTGTGTATTTATGCACAGGTAAGAATGATAGATTTATTTATTTTTTTCCACTCATTTTTAGCCCCTCCCCTTTTTCTATTTTACTTTTTTGAAGTTGACTTTATTTAACAGTTGACGAGCTTAAGTCTCATTTGCTTTTTTCATCCTCCTTATGCTTTTCATTGCTCTTAGGTGAAAGTTTTATTTAAAGAAGGAAATTTTCTATCTTGCCTATTGCAAACTCTGTTGGAAAGGTAACTGTCCTCTTAAGAGACTGGAAACTGTTCTGGGTATTCTGCTTGAAACCAGTTGTTTGAGAGAGATGGTGAAAGAAATAAACAAGTCTCCTCTAACTGATACATTCATTCTTATAATATTCATTAATCTACTAATTGTATTAGATAAATCACATTTCTAACCTGCAGCTTGAACATGTTACAAATTACCCCCTGTGAAAAATGGAAGTAGCCTTGATCTTGCTGTAGCTTTTTATCACTTATTTTTTCAAATGTATCATCAATAATGATTACTTTCTATAACATACCGAATATCCATCACATCCTCTGCCATCTATGCTCTAGTTTTCAAATTCTACTCTACAAGGACTTTATTTCATCCCTGTTCCCCTGAATTCCCCTGCTGTTTTTTGACACTGTTGAGCATTTCATTTATCTTGAAAGCTAAGGAAGAAGCATATGTGTAACTTTGTTCCTTTGACATTCCTCTTTCATCATTTCTGTCTCTCTCCCTTCCCAGAACTCTTAACTCTGACCATTTTCCTCTCTCTTGTTCTCACAGATATAAACTTGTCAAATTTATCTCTCCATACCTGGCACCTCTTTTGTTTGACAAAATCTTCAGGATATATTTCCACAACCTAAAAGTTCATGGCCTTATATGATTGTTTTCATTCCTTTCTCTTCCTGATGTTTCTCTTTTTCAAGTATCTCCATTTTCAAGAGTTTCCTAAGTCTCCAGCACTCTCCACAGCAGTATACCTATACTCAAATTGTACTTTTCTGTGAGAAAAAAATATATATTTTTAAATCTTCTATTTAGTCACATTAGAGTCTACTCTTAGGCATTCGGTGGCTCCAAAATATAGAAGATCTATGCTAGTCTAACAGCTATCATTTATCAAGAACTTGCGAAACTTCTGCATTTCTTCCCTGAAGGTAGATGGCCCTTTGAAATCTCTATTTTTAATGGCAAACATGAAAGATGTGTAAATTGCATTCTGCCTGATATTGTATGTTCTCTGTCAGTCTCTGCTAATGGGCTGTGCATTAGTTGAGATCCCCTGTCCCCATGTTGGAGTCAGCAAAAGCCATTTATGCTGCTCTGAGAGATTTCTAAGATCATAGAATCATAGAATACTTAGAGTTGGAAGAGACCTTTAAAGCCCATCTAGTCCAACTCCCTTACAGTGAAAAGGGACACAGCTAAATCAGGTTCCTCAGGTCTTGATCCAGCCTCGCCTTGAAAGTCTCCAGGGACAGGGCATCCACCACATCTCTGTTCAACCTGTTCCAGTGCCTCTCCACCCTCACTGTCAAAGACTTTTTCCTTATATCCAACCTAAATCTACCCTCTTTAAGCTTAAAGCCATTTCCCCTTGTTCTGTCACCGCAGACCCTGCTGAAGAGATATGCCTTCTTAGGTCAGTGTTCTGCCTGCTGAGCAGAAATGGGAGATCAGATGTGTCACTGTCCCATGTCTGCAGAAGGCATGACAGGGCACACCTGGGCATCTCACTTAGAGAGCTTCCAACTCTGTTTGCCTTAGATCAGCTACTATGCTAGCCCAACCATACCATTCAGACTCAGGAGAGACCTCATACCAGGTCAGTTTACTATTTTAAAAAAATATTCTACTACTTAGTCCTGAGAAACACAAAGAGGCTATTCTCCTTTGCTAGGAAAAATGGGAACACGCTAAAAATGCAAAATGTCACTCTTATATTCAAGAAAGACAAGAGGAAGATCCAGGGAACTAGAGGACTGTTAGCCTCACCTCAATCCCTGATGAAGGTGATGAAACTACTAATTCTAGAAAACATATCCAAACACATAAAAGATAAGAAAGTGACTGGTAGTAGTCACTGGGTTTACAAAGGGGAAATCAGAGAAATCATGCTTAACCAACTACAATGGCATGGCTATCTTGGTGGATAAGGGGAGAGCAGTGAATGATGTTTATCTCGACTTTAGTAAGGCTTTTAACATTGTCTTCCATGACATACTCTTAGTCAATCTGACCAAGTATGAGTTAGTGGGCAGTGAAACAGAAAGAATACTAGCTGAATTTCTCAGTGGCACAAAATCCAGCTGAAGGCAAGTCAATATTGATGTATATGAAGGGGTAAATATTGGGGCTAGTAATATTTAGTATCTTAAATGATGACATGGATGACAGGAATTCCAGGTGTGCACTTGTTGCACAGCTGCATTCAGACATGAATCTGTAGTTCAGATTCATATTTGGAAACAGATGGGAAGACAAAGTGATTTTACAAGAAATTAAACAGAGGAAAGTAAGGGATTGTAATGGACAGTGTATTGATGAATGTTTTCTGATAGATTATAATTGTGTACATAGTAAGGAGGATGCTATGAAATGAAAGATAGAGACTAATATTGTTCTGTAAGAATATGCAGAACAACTTCTGTTGAAAGATGTACGTATGAATTGCTCAGAGAAGAAAATAGGATGTTCTGGTATATGAAAAATATTGAACTAGAAAGAAGTGTGAACTTTTGTCTTGTATTCAAATGGGCTTTGCTTTTAGAACACATTAAAGAAAGTGACTGTATGTGATGTCCATAATATGACAAAAGAGAAGAAAAAGTACCTATCTGTACAGCTATATGGGGCTGACCTCATTTCCTGAGGAGATGACTAACCTACACTTGGGTACAGAGATTGAAGAGCTGAGAGCATTTGAGCTGGAACATTTTGCCTCCCTGGGAGAAATTAGCTACCCACCTGAATTTCCCCTCTGGGAATCTTCATTATCATTAGTACAAAAGAAACATTGCCAGGCTGAGGGATATGATTGAAAAAAAGTTTAAAAAAATGGGCTGTATACTCTTTTATTATTATTCCCCAAGTAACTAGGAATCTATGGATCTTCATAAAAAAGCTCTTCTGTGTAGGCTAACCCCTATGCGGCCTTGAATCAGTTTACAAATACAGTGACATTTTTTTTATCTGCCTCTTGAAATCTTTCATTCTAGCTGAAGGCTAGCTCAGGAAGCACAAATAGGTAAAAATGGAAAAAGGAAGTAGAAAATGATTGTTTACAGACAATCATAACAAACCAAATTGGTACTTATAAGCTTTATCAATTAGACTATTTTTATTCCCAGAATTCCGTTTATTCTGGCTTCTTTCCAAACACTGATGAAAAGTTGTGCCTGACTGGTAGACCTCTGCAATCTAAAGTCATATTGATAGCCAATGATTGAGAGAAATAATTGATGAAAATTCCGTTTTCAGGAATATGAAATGATAGAAGAAAATTTTTAAAAAGTGACTTTATGTGCATAAACATATGTTCCAGAAGTAGTATTGTTTTAAATTAATAGTTTTGTTCTATTTTGTTTTGTTTAGATTTTTGGCTATTTCATTGGAGGAAATGGTGCTACGTCTTCCCGTTTGCAAGAAGAAAACACAGTTTTCCTTACATCTGAAAAACGTCAGATTCCTTATCCAGGTGAAAAATTTCATCTTGTGTTTAAAACAAAAAACCCCAGTTTGTCTGTTTAATGCTCCCTGCTGCACACCTTATCGAAGTTACAGTGATAAAATCTCATGGCTGCTTTTGTTTACTAATCATGCTTCTTCTTGTGTGTTCCAGAGTAAGTTTCTTACTAAACTCCCTGAGCACTCCTGAATTACTTTGAAATCATTAAGTTGTCTGACTCAGACTATTTATTTGCCTTTTTGTATTTTTAAAAAATATTCTATAAAGAACTAGCACATGGATAATGCATTAATGTTATTTTGAAATGCAACATGATTTTTTAAATCAAGTATTGGATAATACATGACATAACATTTTACTGCCTTGGAGTTGGTGCCACTATGTATTTCAGGAAGATAAACGTTCTTGGTTTATGGTTTTATTTGTTTAGTACTAGGTTTTTATTTGTATGTATTGTATGTAGATTTTTCTGTGTCTGTGAGATGAAGAGTAACATTCTGTCTTTCACAGTTGTCAAGGAACGTGATTTGATTACAAGTGTAGTGAAGGTGCCCCATCTGGATTTCACAGTAACATCCTCTCAGAAAGGAGTGCTAACTGTTTTTAATAGCAAGGTAATTCTTACTCAAACAAACTTTTCCTCATTCTACTAGATAGTATATACGTGAACTGAGTGAACTGTGATCTAGAGTGAAAACTTACCTGTAGAAAAGCTAGATTTTTTTTATTAGTTAACTTTTCCCATACTTTTAAGTACAGTGGGAAATACGCATTCTAATTTTTAATTATAAACCTACTCAACAGCTAAACATGTAAAAGCTCGTAGTAGAGATTGCCAATAAAAAACTGAATAGAAGTCAATTTAATATAAAATAATCTGCCTTTTTTTTTTTTTTAAGTTTTCTTAAATTTTACATATGCGATTGGAATTGCATATGCAGTGGAAAACAGAGAATGAACTGTTTTCTACAGCTACCGGGAATATGTAGAATGGACAGAAAGATTTTTTGGTTGTTTGCAAGGAAGAGTTATTCAATACAGCAAACTCTTAAAGCTTAAAAGTCTTGAATTTTCTGACAGTCTTTGTGACACTGCTTCAGAGTCACTTCCCTCGTCAGCAAGTTGTAGGGAGATCTGTACCATTTTAAGTAGAAGTTCGGGTTCAAGATCCTATTAGAGTGGATTTTGTAAACGAGCCTCTCAGATGATATTACTATTTAAACATACATTTCTAGATGTCATGAGGTACATCACACTTCTATGTTCATCGGCACTTTAAATTTGTACAATTTTAATACAACCAGTTTATTAAAAGCTTTATCAAACAATGCAGTAAAGCTTTAAAGCAGCAATAATATTTTCTAGGGGGCCAGCTAATTAGTGCATAATGCTTCTAACAGCGGCTTGCAAAGCAACAGTTTTCTCCTGTGGATGATTAAACAACAAAGCAATACTGCAGTTTTGGTAAACGCTGAAGTAATTTATTTGAAAGCCTACTTCTTTGTCCTCCAGAGCATTATCCCTCTTACATATCTACGAGAAATAATTTCACAAAGTATAATGTTAAAAATAGTTCCTCCCCTTCTCCCACTCCCACCTCCTCCAGCCCGCCGACTGCTTTGAAGTTCTGAATGGCTGCCTTCTCATAGTCTGGACTGATGTCACTCTGACATCAGTGACTGCAGTGTAACTGATATTGCACCCAGCCGCTTAACGCAGTGAATTACAGGAGACCTCAAATCCCGTTTACAAAACCGAACATTCTGAAAATGATTAAGGCATTACAACAACAGTCAGTAACTCATGATATAATCTCTGATATCAGTTGATCTGAGCTAATGACCTTTGACTTGACTAAAATTGCTCTGATACATCTTGATGCAAGCTAGAGAAAAATCTAGCTCTTTAGCTTTGCAGTCACTTGAATCTTGTTACTAGAATATGACCCCATAGCATAAAGCCATATAAAGAGTTAACACCTTTTACATCCTTTTTCTTCAGTCAAAGGCCAAAAATTTAAAGAGTCCTGTCCTTAAGTCTCAGCTAGTGACTTGTTTTGACTAATCTGTCTTTTTAGCACATTGATAAAGGACTATGAATATACTTGCCTTGAAGTTGCTGCTTGGTAAGACTTCTGCTCATAATATGAGCTCATGAGCAATGTATCAACAAGCAGACGGGGAAGCTTATTTTTGTATAATTCTTGCACTTTTAAAGCACAGACCATTAAACTTATGGTCTTCTTGGATGCACATATGTCCCACATAAGTCAGTGTGTTCCACGTACATGAATGATGAATAATATTTGATCTGATATAATCAGTGAATCTGATATAAAACACATTTTAACTTTTCCACATCTGAGACATTTGATTGTTAAGAAACAGATATATGGAGGAAAAGATGGGGCCATATTCTGTTCATTCACACTGAGGCAAACTGATGTCCAGTGTTATTCTGATGTCCATGTTATTCTGTCTGCTCTTTGGAAAGCACATATAACTAGTTTTTAACTGATACTGTGCAAAACCTGAGAATAGCTTAAAAATGCAAAAAAACTAATATAAAAATAAGAATAAGAACAATAAAGAGATTTTAAACCATCACACAGCTTGTCTATGCAGTAAACTTCAGTTTAACGTGAAACTTTTTTAACAGTACTATTAAGTTCTACTCAAAGATCATCCTTGATAACACTGCATCACACCTTTATCGGAAGAAATTCCATGATCACTGCTTCTCATTCTATGAAATGAGGAATTGCTGGGATGGGAATGAGGCTACAGATTTACTATGGGTGATGAACATGGGCAAGAGGAAGTGAAAAAGCATCTACAGGTGTTTCAGGAGGGAAAAATCTGCTTTTGAAAACTGAACATTAGTTTGGCTAGAGGACAAAGAAGGTGACTGTCTCTTCTGTATAGTGGCGCCAGATATGCCTACCTCCCTGTGACTTTCAACATATTAGTTTTCAAGACATATACTATGCTGTCTGCCAATAATTAACTTTGCTGAAAGGTGCTATACCAATATGGCTATTCCTATTTGCAGTGTAAGGTGCTATCTCTACCTGCTGGCACTAGTTCACATAATCTGGGCCAGAATCAGCTTGTGTTTCTGTATACCACATCCTTCTTCTCATAGGAATTCTAGCTGTGAAAGACCAATAAAAGTACAATTTAATTAGAAGAACATCTGATCTGTATTCCACTATAAAAAGTTCTGTTTTTTCTTCTTCGCTTATTTTGCTCAAACATCACAAACATTAAAAACAAACAAAGTGAAGCAACAGTGATAGAAAAAGAGAATATAAGTTCCTCACTTTACATACAGAGGAACAGCCAGTAGATTTAAATATCTTTCTCAGATGTGAACTGCAAACTCTTTCGGTTGGCTGCTATTAGAACAATAGACTTTTTAGACTTTTAGTTTAATTGCTAACAAGTTATTATTTTTATTTTTCAGATGAAAGTTCTGGCAACCACCAATGTTAAAGTAAGTTCATTTTCCTCCTTTTAAATCATTTGAAGTAAAATTCAATGGGTATTATGGTGAAATAGTTAGAAACGGAGCATTTTTCTAATGTGTATAATTTCTAATGACCTTGAGATATCTGCATAATCTGACATGAGGTACCGTTGGATGAACACACTCAATTTTTTCCTATTAATTATACAAACATTTAAGTAATCTGATTTATTTCTTCTGATAGAAAGAAATCTGAGATAAATCTTGCTTTTGTCTACCAAATTGTCCATTGATAGAATTTCTATCTATTACCTTTCCAAGACATTTTCTTCTGAGCCTCAACGCTTCCTTTGCCAGTGTAAAATTTAAATGAGAAAAAACAAATGTTTATTAGTGAAAAACAGTTCTACATCTTGCTAGTTGGATTGGTAGGCTATATGGCATGTACCTTAAAAGCTCATTTTACCCTGCGAGTATCACTACGCATTTTAGGTAATGAGTTTCCTTCGGTTAAACTGCAGACAAGAGAATTGTCATCAGACCTAACAAAGTGATGTAATCCCTTGACCTGAAAGTCTCTGTAGGTGTCTTGTGCCAGGTGACAGTGCTTTTTTATTGACTCTCTTTCACATATTGTGAATGTTCTAAAATGAGATAGAAATACACGGTGTTCTGGGCAGAGGGTGTTTTACTGTGACAGGGGGAAAATATTTGGCAGCCATGGCGGAATTTGGCACTGTTCAAGGAGACCTCTGCCATAGGAAGCCAGAAAGGAGGATGGGTTTAATATGATGGTACCTCTCAAGATTGTAGTATAATAACTGTTGGAATGGTGATTCCAAATGGATGCAGTACCAAAATTGGTACATTTTACATTATCTGTGAGTACAGACTGCTGTTCAGCTCTGCACCATCTGCTGTCTCTTTTTGTTATGTGCCACCTTCCAATATTTTTCCAGCTGAGATGCACCCGCTTTTGCATGCTTCCCTAGGGAAAGGAAGAAGGAAGACAGAAATAGTTTAGATTCCTCCTCTTTGGGATGGAGTATCATGGCTGCTGGGTATCACTGGATCAGTGGATATCATTGCTGCACACAATGCTAGGAAATCCTTTTAGCCCTCTGTCTGGAAGATTAGCAGTTGCTATATTTTCTTTTTTGATGTTAGAACTGTGAAATTTTAACAACTTTTGTTAAAAATGTCCCTCTTCTACTTCCTGCTCTGCCTTGTCTTAGAAAATGAGCAATCTTAATTAAACATTCCTATTTAAAAGTTTGCACTGAAAAGTCTTCTCCTTAGCTAATATATCCTCCTCTCATCCTTCCTCTAATTTGTGGGGGGAGACTTAACAACAAAGAGCTCAACAGACTCTGGTAGATCTTATCTCTATGAGGCCTCCGGAGTCTGGAGACAGGGCTAAGGTGTAAACAGAATACTCTTTAGTATGCACAGCTAATGTGGTCACTTCTGGGACAGTTAAGCAACCCTTTGTTATCTACGTTGTTGTGAAGAACTTAAGGATAATTAACCGTGAGTGGAGTTACTGCTTACGAGTGAAGGATATATAAGGTGTGTGTAAAACACAATAAAGAGAACTTGCTATTCAGAAGACTTGCTATTCAGAAGATGCCACACTGACTGAGGGAATTCTGTAACGGGACCAAGCGCCGACACAAATTACTGCACTGAAAACAGAATTAAACTGGCTATTTTTGGCTGGAACTTTTTGATGGTTTTTAAAAGGTTCTTTGCAGAACATAAAGTTTTAAGATATTATATTTTTAAAACTGAGATGCTATATCCTTATCCCAAATTGCTGTGAAATAAAATGTGTTGAGGGAAGAAATTCTACTTCCCAGTGGAAGTGAGGTAATAAATTCCACTTACTTCCCATACAGTAGAAATGTATGGTACTATTAACTGGATCAACTTGGTTTTTATTTGGGAGATATATCTCTAGAATTGAGTTGTGGGGTTTTTTTGCCGTTTTTTTTTTTTTAAAATTATTTCAAAGCAAGCTTATTGAAACTGAAGGTTCTCATTTCCATAGCTTTTACCTAAACAATTATTAAAAATCAAAAACACCAGTATCTTACATGAGCACAAGTCATCACTAACCATGGACTTATTTAAAAAAGGGTGAACTATTCTAGTTGTAGACCTATGGTGGTCTTTTAAATGTTACAGTACAGAACTATGAGTAATACTTCATAATTTTCGAGTAGCTAGAGAGAAAGCTGCCTTTGCTTTGCAGAAAAAGCAGTCTGTTATTTTTTCACTGTAATTGTTATGCTGATTTGCGGAATCAAACTCCATAACCCGAGATTAGGTTATAAAGCAGGTATGTTTATTATGGTGCTGCGCCCACACCGGATGCGAGGGGGTTCACCGCCCTACCAAACTCGCATAACCATGGGCAGAAATGTTAGATATTTAAAAGCCAAGCTTATACATATTCAGCAGGTTTCCCGGGACCCATCTACATATTCAGCAGGTTTCCCAGGACTCATCTACATATTCATCACTTCCTGGGAATTCCTTTGCATATGGTCCGTCCCTCCAGCGCATGCGTTGTAGTTCCCCCTGGTGGTCGTTGGATTCAGGCTCGAGGTCTTCCTCCCTCCTCCTGGTGGTCGTTGGATGAAGGTTCGACGTCTTCATCACTCTGCCCTTTTCACCCCACTGCTGCTTTGCAGAGTCACTCTGCCTTCAGTCGGTTCCTTGTACTGGTCCCTGCTGATAATGGAGTTTCGCCGAGTTCCTTTTCTTATCTTGCCTTACATTCTACTTACCCCAGCCCCATGCAATAGTTAACCCTTCGACTGTCCTCTCTAACTCAATGCCATTTACATTTCTTTTAGTATCAGATTCAGAACTAGCATTACCTGTTTGAACAAAATGTATGTTTCTGTGCATCCTTGTACAAATGAAGTAAGGTACTGAATTCATAGATAAATTACTAGACTTCAAACTTTTCATTTATTGTTAAACAATGATGTGTGTAGAGAATGGCTAAGGAGTTGCAGAACAATCCTGAGGTTCCTCTGCCTTCTTCCATTCCGCGTTCTCACTCTTAAAATGTTACAAATCCGAGACTTAGAATGATAAAGGTCTTGGCCCTGAAGATACTGAAGTAGAGAGGCTGTGAAATACAGTAGTTCTAGGAATAAAATCTAGTAAGTTGCAGCTATCAGAACTTTCCCAGCATCGTGATAGTATAAATAGAAATTGAACTATGACTACACATATCAATCATTTATGATTTTGTTCCAGATATTTCATGGGGAACAGGTCACTTCAATCAAACCTGATTTCATTCCTTGATGAGACTATGTAGCTGAGCAGAAAGAACAGAGGCATAAATATATAACTTAAGACTGTACTGTATTTGCCTTAATACCACATGACTTTCTGTTTTAAAATATGACCACTGTAAAAAAATACTAAAGTGCACATTGAATGGATTAAGGACTGTCCAACTGACAGTTGTCAGCATGGAAACATTGCTGAATGGAAATACTGACAGTGAATAAGTTGCTTCTCTTGAAGAATGGAAGTGAAATGTCTTAAAAGACAGATAATGCAGAATAGCATAGACAGACCTAGTGGATGGAAGCTGTAGTCAGACAAGATGAAATAAAAAATTGTATTGGAGGTGAGGGAGTGAAGACAGAGCCCTGGAGTGACAGGAAAGAAATAGTGGAAGCTGGCGCAGCTGCCTGTGTTGTCTGTCAAGTACTGCAGTGTTTGGAGTGAAAGCTTTACACGCTTCTCTTAAGCTGAATTTAGGCCGCATGTTTTGCTTAAAGTCTCTGTTAGACCGTTCTATCTGCAACTTCTCAGTGAGCCAAATCCATCTGTTAATTTGTGCATTGCTTTCTTCAGTACTTCATTCTATTTGGTTCTGATAAGTCTCAAGTCCCACTAGGGAGTCTGTTTTGGCAAGAACTTTCAATGTGGATCTTAAGGATATAACACCATGCTCTACTATTTACACAACCTGTTTATTTCACTGGCTAACATCCTTGAACATAGAACTAGCTTGGAAGAAAGCGTTGCCCAAGTTGAACAAACTCTGCATCTCTGTTAAGCTCTAAATTTCTCAGTGGATGTTCTCTAGAGCATGCTGTGAAGAAAGCCAAATTCAGTGGTCTCTGCAGACCTTTATAGGTATGGCTCTTTGGTGTGATTTAAGTAATTTATCTTGAATTATTTAAGACAAATTTAGTGCAACTTTTCATAAGATGTGAATCTTTCGCCTATATATGTGAAAAAAATTCTACTGAAGAAGGAAGGAAGAAAAATACTGCTGTAAATGGGTGAATATTGCTTTCCATCTCTCTGTTGGCTTTTCATAAAGTCTATATCAAATTGCCTTCCATCATCTGTAGACTGAAACACAGAAGAACATAACTAACAGTTCTGCCTCTACCTGTGATGTTGGTGTTAAAATGTCAGCTAGAGAACTGTCTCTTACAAAACAGAGATAACTCTCTAAACAGGCATCTAGGAAAAATAATCTTTGGAATAAAACACAAAATTTCTTTTTATTCTTTTTATTTGTAACTAGTGACAGGACAAGGGGGAATGACTTCACGTTGAGCCAGGGGAGATTTAGGCTGGACATTAGGAAATACTACTTTTCTGAAAGAGTGGTCAGGCGCTGGAACGGGCTGCCCAGGGAGGTGGTGGAGTCACTGTCCCTGGAGGTGTTCAAGAAACATTTAGATATAGCGTTGAGAGACATAGTTTAGTGGGGTTATTGGTGGTAGGTGGATGGTTGGACTGGATGATCTTGTAGGTCTTTTCCAACCTAGCTAATTCTATGATTCCATGATTCTATGATTCTATGATTCTATGATTCTTGGCCTAAATTTTGAGTTTATTACAAGTTACTGGCAATTCCTGTATAATCTAGTCTATACTCCTTTTCTGGTCCACTTGTTTTTTTCCATTTAGAGAATAGCACTAGAGGTAATTTACTTCCCATTGTAATGGCTAGTAAGGTCTATCTCTCACTTTTCTGGACACTACTTTGCTATATTTTGTCTCCTTTTGACCAAAGAACATCTTTCGCTCACTGGACAACCTGCTGATCTTACAAGATATGTCTTTTCAGACCTCAGTTGATTTCAGTGTTTTCCAAATTCAATGAAAACTAAATCCTTAAAAGATAATAAATGCAAAGAGATGTAAGACTATGTATTGTAGCATAGCAACTGTAATACCACCTGATAACTAGAACCAGCATGATATCTTTGCAGCTCATACAATATTTGCTATGCAATTACATATGTCATCCCATTATACTCACCACTAATCTGAATTTTCCAGCCTGGTCCTTCTTACTAAGTGATGCAGAACTTCTGAATATCCTAGCAGCACCTAGTGCTAGTTTATGAAAATAAGCATGTTCATAAAAATACTCTGATAACCTCAGTCTCTGTAGACTGGGTCCCAGTTAATGGATTTTTTTCATAAACTATTCAGTTTTTCTTTCTGAAAATCACTTTCCATGAGAAAACATGGAAACATTAAGTACTTCTATAGATCTGTCAGTTTATAAATAGCTGTTATCAATGGGCTATTTCCTTATCTTTTACCAAAGACATTATGGTCCTTGATGGCAGCATGTTATTGAAAGAAATCTACAAATTATTAAAATCTTATACAAAGTTGTAGCCACCTACAACTTTACTTGTATGTCAAATAGTCATACCTTGTGAGGTACAGCATCTGAGGCACGGTCTCCGATACAAATGATCCGAATCATTTATTACATGTTCTAACGTCCCTTATATACATTCACGAGTTTTCTCTTTTAATTTTCCCACCTGCCACAAAACATTCAATGAACACTCCTTAGCCGTGCATGCAGGCACTTATCCAATCGGAGCCATGAGTCGTTCCTAACCACGAGCTCTTCCTCCAATCATGGTCTTTATCACACGGCCATCAGAAAGCTTACTTGACTTTGTTTTTCTCTTCTTCTGGAGATATCCTTAGTTCTCAGCCTTGCTTTCTCATGCTGGTAGTTTTTCTTGTATTCCCACAGTGAGGTATGGCTATTGCTTGCACTTTCAATGATATTTCTTTTTCAGTAATTTCTTGTATTCTTCTGTTTCTGTCTCCACAGAACAATTTCATGACAGAATTTTATTACAGCAGACTTTGGGGTTTTCATTTCATTTTAGGTCAGTTGATTTCCTTTCCAAGTCTAGATAGTAAATTTTCCAATTGCTTTCAACACACAAAACAGAAGAGGTTCAATCTGTTCAATCTATTCAATCTATTGAAAACAGTAGACTTTCAGGCAGGCAATAACAATTCAGATTGTTTGCTTGCGCGGTTTTTTGTTTGCTGCTTAGAATTTATTGAAGATTTTTTTTTTTGTTTACACCTCAAATATTTTTGAGGAGACAAGCAGTTGCTGCTATAATTCAAGTCAGTAAATCAAAAGGGCAAAAGTTTGTTACTTTCCAGTTCTAGAACTACCATCTGGTTCTCTTCCAAATGAACTTCTCATCCACTCAAATCAATGTTCTTTTAAACTTGGCCTTTATTTTTGAACTACTAATGTAGAAAGGCTGTGTCATTCCACAAACAACAACAACAAAAAGAAAGTGATAGGTGAAGTCAGTATCCTTTAAAGAATACTAGGTTGTCAGTTATTCACAAGTTGTACTGAATTTGCAACTGCATGCAGGTATAAGTTGTTGTTACATGAGCAAGATCCTCTTACAAATTTCTGAACGCCATAGTGTCTCTATGAATTAGCTAAGAGGAATAGAGAAACAGTAGAGAACAATTTTCATATTGGTAGAATTGTTTGAAAGCATTAGCCAGTGGTGCCTGCATACCTTTATAAAGTGTTTGAAAGTAGGAGATGCTGGAAAATCAGAAGTTTCTACTTCATATTTTTGAGCTAAGTCTGAACAAGATTGTTTCCTCTTTAGTTCTATGTAGTATAATTATGTTTTAAGAATTACTGAAAACCTTTATTTAGGAATTCCAGCATAAAGTGAGCAGAGATATAGCAAAAATAAATGTACTCCTAGTGCCGTCTGTTTCTGTCATCATCAGAGAAGAATAAGTAGTATAAATATAGAAACTAAGAATAGCTAGATTTAAGCTTTTACCAGATAAACTCCTTCATATGTTCTTCTCCTAACTGCATTATCCCTGACATGGGTATCTTGATAATTTCACAGAATTACACTTTTATCTTTGTTAATGTAAATTGTTTACTTATGAAAAGACATGCTCCCATGATTGCTTGAATTGTTACCCGAAAAGATCAAGTGAACTTTTTAATGTAATTCTCCAAAATCTTATTTTTGTTTTTGCTGCTTGTTGATTTCTTGGGTAACTCAGCAAATTCTCACACAGTAACTGGATTATTTCTGCTAAGTAGGTGAGAAATATTTGACGTTCAACTAGGATAAGTCACTTCACAAGGCGTGTACTGACTGACTTCTGAACATTCAGTTACCAGGACAGTATATACAGGGAACAGAACTCTCCAGGGTAGGGAAACATTTGATCTAATAATATCAGATGTGTCTTCTCACATCACTATCCTGTAATGTGATTAGTTTTGTTTATTTGTTTTGAAGTAATACCTGAGATTCTTGGTTGTATTTCTAGGCAAGTATACGAAAAAGATTCTGGTTTCTGGTTATCATGGTTTTAAGTCCTTTCATCAGGGCTTACTTTATTTCCTAAAATTTAACTACAACACACACAAAAAAAGCCTCTTAGACTTCCTCTGTAAGCAATCAAGAAGTGCAAAGATTCTCCTTATTGCTCGAGTTTGATTCTCCTTTTGCCCCTCTACCATCTCACTGCACATGATATCCTTTGAAGCCTGTACAAGATGCAGCTCTGTTATTCTGACTGCATAAACACAAACCAAGACTACAAGGTGGAAACTCGATTACAAACATGAAACTGTTTTTTTTTCACACCAGTTAGTTGTTGTTATCTGACACGATGGTAAAAGACCCCCAAAAGTGGGAGATAACAAGGTCTTGTGTAAGAATTACCAAGCATTCTCCATAACCTCTGGCGGGCTATAATTTTCCACTTGTCTCGTGTAGAAAACAGCACAAGAAATCCTTGTAAATGGATTACCACTTGCACATGGCCATTAGGAGGAAACAAAACATTACAGTATTGACATCACTGTCAGAATATTGGACCCTTCACACTAACAGCAAATTCAATATTGTGTACAACAATCGAAACGAAAGTAGAAGCACCAGCTGCTGCCTTCAGTTCACCATCATTTTAGTCTTGTGCTTTTTGCTTCCTAATTCACTTAAGGGATGAAAACTGTATATTTAGCATTGTAGATCCCTGTTATAGCTATTTATCAAGTACTTCCACTGGAGCTAGTGTTGTTTAGAGGATATGAGTAGGTATAGATTCCTTGACGAACTGAAAAAAAAAAATGTAATTTAAGTCTGTGTCATTGTTTCATTGTAACTTTTAAAATAATAGTTTCGCCATTGCAGGCTTATCAGAAAACATTCTGTATTTCAATACATGAACTTAATGTGGAAATAAGAGAAATATAAGTAAGATATGTAAGATAAGTAATATAAGTAAGGTAGAACCTATATAATAAACCACGGAATAGGATTTCAGAAAGGAATTTTTTTTAAGTTGAAAAAATTGATACAATGAGCATATTTTTCTACTCCGCTCTCACTTTGGGAAGGTCCATCACATTTTCAAAAATTAAATACATATATCAGAACAATTATTAATGGTTAAACAAAAGCAAAATTCAGGGTATTGTAGTAAATTTGAGTCTCCACTTTGCAAGATTATGATTTGTATAACTGCAGATATACTCCAAATATGGGATAACACAGGCATATGTACTGCATATATTTGTAAATATGGAATCTACCTATTGGTAGTATGTATTTAAATTATGTATGTATTTAATACAAAATACTTATTTTTATAGACATTCATTTTGGTAGGGTTTATTTTTTGGGTAGAGTTTCAGCCACAGCTGGAAATTTGACTGCCTTTAACTTTGTTTTATTTTTAACTAAGCTGTATCCAAGGAAAAAAAATACCTGCTTTAACACAGATGTGTAACCTTTAAACTTTGGTTTGCTGTGCTCAGAATACTCCTGAGTGTCATCACAGCTCAACTAGCAGTGTACTTTTTTGTGTATCCTCTTAGGTGCAATCTCTGCATCTGATGTGAGTTACTGATAACAGGATGAGCCTAGCTGCTGCATTTGGGAGCTACTCTTGGAGTTAGAACTCTTAGTCTCACTAGCTTGGGCTGGATCTAGCAAGTTACTGCTGAGTAAATGGAATTTATGCAGAGATGCTTTAAAACAAGTATTTTAAACCAACAGACAAGGTTATAAATTCTGAGAGAACATCCTTGTTTAGCTTCTCTTTTTATTTTCATCAGGATACTACTTGGATCAATGAATGTGATTTCCTAACTCAGCTGAAATGTGTTGTGGCTGTAACTGAAAGGACAATCATCGTCTGGGACTATAAGTCAATAGGGAAAAAGGTAGTGTATTTGATCAAGCAAATGTGGAAGAGGAGATCTGAGGAATGTTAATCTATTTTTTCAATGTACATTCATATCCCTTTTGCCTAATGAGATGAATACATTAACTTTTGTCTTTGTAGGAAGGAACTCAATGAAACAGTGTAATTCATACTAAAGAAAGAATACTCTTTACACAAATGTGATTTTTAGACTGTCTTAAAACTTGAAAAAAAAATGGAAAATTTTGTCCTGTGTTGCCAACAAACTTACAAAGCAGTTTGTTTTTCTGCATATATCTAATGCATATGTGTACACATATACATCTGATGTATGTGTGCAGATATCTTGGACTCTATTAAAAATCAAGGGACAGGTCTTCCAAAGGAATTCAGCATAGACTCTTTTGAGGTAACTTTCTGATTTAAAGAAAATCTTTCTTCACGTACTTTATTTTTGTTTGGACTTTTCAGGTGTAAAAGCATCTTGCTATATGTTCAAGCAAGTTTATGTTTATGCAGGTTTATGCCTTATTACAAAATATGATTTTTTACAAGGATTTATCAACCTTGCCTTAGCTTTTTTGCCCAGTTCCTGGGGTTTTCTCAGCATTTCTGAGGAGATATAAATAGAAGAAGCAAAGTAAATAGTTTTAGAATAAGATAAAGCTTTAGAATTTTTCATTTGCTCTCAAAATATTAAAAGTCATGTTCCCACGTTCAGAAAAATCAATGGAAGTCTTTCTTTCAATTCAGCTGGAATTCTGAGAAGGAAGGCTTGAACATTTTTTCTCATAGTGGTTTCCTCTAGTCATTATATCAGTGAGAACTGTAACTGTCTTGTGGCTGAATAAAAAATAATTCTCTTTTGAGATCACGGGAATAATATACAGACACTCTGTGGTATGTCTCTTCAGTGCTTCTGTGCAATACAGAGAACTATGAAGCAGTTGATTCCTATGGATGTTAACAGTTGACAATTTAGGTTGGCAAGGGTGCTTTAATCGAGTAACAGATGGAGTCAAGACAGTAGAACCAATAAGTAGTATAATGCAGATGACCCCAAATGCAATTCCCAGCCCTTCTCAGTGTAGGAAAATGCCACAGCAGCTTGCAGTTGTATTCACTCCCGTCTCAATTTTTAAAAATTCAAACACCTGCCCGATACAAGTACATTTCGTACTTCTAGGCTTTATTAATAACTTCTAGACTGTGTGTGTTACTGTTTATTTTATGATTTGAATAATTCTGTAAGTCAGCTATTTCACTTTTTCTTCTAGATAACATCTTTTTCAACAGGAAACTATTTATGATCTTAGCAAATACACCATTCCAATAAACTATTTACTGAATTTCACAGAATAATTATTTTATCATAAAACCAATGGAAAACAGTCTGCTCTGTGTTTGCACGGTGACTATGTCTGATCAACCGGCTGAGGATAATATCCTAATGGGAGATGATAAGGGTTATGTTAACCTACTTAAAGTGACCAGTGATCACTTTGGATTGAAGCAATGTAAAGGTAAAAAAGAATCACAACTTCAGATCTTGGATTCCAAAGACTTTAACATGTAAGTTATTTATGATAAAATATTTTAAGTTGGGCAATATTAGTTTATTTGTGGTCTCTGGATTGAGTGAAGGATCAGCTTCAGTGTGTGAATTAACCCCACCTAACAAAGAAAATAGTTTTGAAAACTGCAGGTAACGTAATTTCCTTGTTGTTGTGTAAAGAAAGTGATATAATTTTCAGTAGATCTTACAACAGGATGGCCAAAGAGCAAAATTCCGGGGAAGAATTCACAATTGCCTTTAGCCAGACATAGGGAAGCTTTATTGTGTCTTAATAAATAGAAGCATCATTATTACTAGTGAAGAGCATAATTCAACTCTAACACTAGCTTTGTTCTAAGATCTGTTTGCTTTTGAGCTGAAAGAGTTGTTCTGGACCTGACCTGGGTATTAAATGCTGTATACATGTATATGTATATATACATAAGCTATACATATATACATATGTTTATATGCTGTATATAAGTGTGTACATAAGCTATATGTATATACACATTTATTGTGTATGATCTTACAGACAAAATACCTGCCCAGCCATGGGCATGTTGCAGTAGATGCTACTAAATCATAATAATAACACCTCAATTTGTATCCATAGTGTTAAACGCAAGCTACATGATGACTGGGTTTTGAAAGTGAAGTATATTTCTGACCTAAATTGTTTTGGATCCTGCTCCTCGGACAGCATTCATTCATTTGTTTTGGATGATGTAAAGCGACTAGAGGACAACTTGTAAGTATACGACAAATTAAAAAAAAAAAAAGATTTCTTGCTTTATAACTGCATGAGATCAGTGCCTTGCAAGATACCATCTTGTTGCATTGAAGCTGTCTTATCTAAAGCACTGACAAGTACAGATGAAAATACCACTTCTTAAATACTTAAACATTTTGGTTTCCTAGCTTTTACTTCAGGAAGGAACTGAGGTATATGTTTATTGTTCATCACCCCTAAAAATAAATTACATTGGCCTTGTTCTCAGCTTTAACTTCTCAGCAGGAAAATTTTAGTTAGGAAAAAAATGGCTTTGTTACATGTATATCATGTATCTATTTATTTAAACTTGATATTCACAAAAACAAATTCAAGTAAGTTTCAGTTACAGATTTAATTTCACAAGATTCGGTTTCACTAGCTTAAATTAAGAGAACAGTTTATTCTGAGAATTGCAAAATGGATTTACTTTGCAGCAGGAAAGTGCCTGTATTCTCTTTGTGTGCCATATCCTTACTCATGTGACCCACCAGTCCTATAGCTGATTTTAAGCTGTCCCAGTTTGTGATTGCAGAAGTGTGTATAGTCTAATTAAAAAAAACAAAAAAACAAACAATTTGATGTTAAATGGAACTACCAATAATATCTATTTAGAGCTTTTGAATCAGATGTTTCAAAGCATTGTAAACATTGGATCAACTTCACAATTACTGGGAAATACATCCAGAGATTAATAGATTATTAAGCCTAATGGCAACAATTATGATAGTCTGTTTTATCTCTTGTAGAACACAAGCTATAAATTTTCACATAATAGTTTTTGCATCAATTCAATAACTTCAGGTTTTATGAGTATTACATTCCTGCTTTGGATGGAGAGAGTGGAATATGAAATAATCATAGCTTTTCTAAAGTCACGTACTGTGTCAGGAGAAAATCAGGAAGTTCTGTTTGACTTTTCTGTAAATTTTGGAAACCTAGAATTAGTTTGGAAAGAAAACAAAGGCCGGAAAATCAGAAGAGTAGTCAAAAGCGTACATGCTACCACCAATCACCGTTTCTTATATAGAACATTAACTGCAAATGTCTTGGTAGGTCTTTTTCAGTTAACACTAATACTAACTTCAAATGCAATAAAATATATATCTCTAAGCATTTTCACACAACAGCTAAATGAAATTATATTTAGTCAGCTGAATAATTACATTGTTAAAATAGCTATGCATCAAATCACTTTGAAATGCATTTTTGGTAAGTAACTGTGGTTCCATGAGATGATTTATTAGTGCTAACAAAATAAATTTCCCCAATTATGTTTCCAGCAAGCAATTGCTACTGTGCTTGCAAAGGGATGGAATGTGTCATGTCTCCTATATGACTGTTTAGTTTCTTTATGGATAATGGCTGATAAGTGGTTATTATCTTTTCTTGTAAAGTATATATATTTAAAAAAAAGTGTGCCTGAGATCACAGGGTACTTTCATTGTAAGGCCATGACTTGGGCAGGACCTCACACTCTGGAACACCTTATTCATGCTTTTTTGGTAGAGAATTGAGACTGTTCATTAAGAAGTCAATAGAGAAGCATAAGGTAGTATTAAAGTTAATAATTAAAGGAAAAAGATGAGAAATCATGAAGTTATCTGGCAATCACACATTTAAATCAATTACTTGCTGTTTTGCATCATCAAGAGAATTAAGACTCCTTTGTAAGGGCTCTGGAAAGAAAGCTTTTCTCCCTTTAGTTAATAGAAACTCAACAGTCTTTTATTTAGATCTGCCTAGAAAAAACAATCTTTCTTTCATCCCCAGAGTTTCCAGAGACTTTCATCAAATTTACCATCTTCCACAGTTATGGTTTGCAATGCCTATGGTTATTCTCTAGTTCAGAATAAACAAACTACCTACCCGTCTGGATTTCAAAGAAAAAAACTATATTTAAATGTATGCTCATTTCAGTCTGTATTGCCTAACTACATTGACAGTCATTGTTTCCTGGCAGAGATGGTTATTAGCCATGCTGTTGCTAAATCCAAAGTACAAGAAAATTCTCATTCATTGGTACCAATGTATGAAACATGGATAGGCAAGCACAGCTTGTTCAAAGGATGGGCTTAGATGGAACACAGAGTCAATCACTCTTTGACGGCTGAATGCCTCTTTTGGTGGTGGTGTTGTTCGTGTTTTTATATAAAACAAAGTAGGTAAAATAGTAACTATGTATGAAATAATATAAAATAAACAGCTGAAAACTAACTGCACTTGGTTTATGTGAAATAGTAACCGCTCTATATCTGAAACAGGCAGAAGCAGTTGGTTTAATATTTGAAGCGTGCTTTAAGCATGTTATTGTGTGAAGGCTTCCTCTGGCAACAGTTACCACTTTAGGATTCTGTTTGGAGTATGACTGGCAAAGGATTCAGATGTTCAAATCAGAGACTTACTATTTTAATGGAAAGTGCACCCAGTTCCAGTTTCATTGATGCTAGTATCTAAGTAACTTATAATTTTTTTTTAACAAGATACTGAGTACATAGCTGCAAACAGCTATTCTGTGTACTACAGAAGAGTGAAGTGGAATTACTCTTGACTGTTGTTTCCTAATGTTTCTTACCTGATTAACTATTTTATTGATGATTACAGACCTGTAAAGGAATTTTCTGTCCCAAGAGGGGTCAATGCCTTCACGTATTGTGGAAAAGCAAAAGTCATTGTCACCGGGGGTAAGTACTGGGTCTATATAATGTCGGAAGAAAGTCAGTTTTTCCAAGAGATTGTTCTGTTGTGATGGTTTTTTTTTTTCTCAGTGAAAATAGGGTTTTGTGATGTTTTTTTTTTCTCAGTCAAATAAAAGCTGTATTAATATCTTAAAGACTTAAATAGTGGCTTCTTTCTTAAATGACAGGGAACAGATGTCTTGCTTATAAGTGCTGGAAGCCTGGCTCTGAAGAGATACAGTTCCTGGTAGGAATCTAATAAGGACTCAGTCTGTGTTTGATTCAGGGATTTTGTTATCTATATAATAAAAGAGAAAAAAAAAAAAAAAAACACCAGTACATTGAACTACTAAAAGACACTTTTCCAAGCTATGGTGGCGACTGTCTTGGTCACGTTTTAGTGATTTCTCCTTTCTCCTTTCCTATTACTCAGTAGCCTTCCTTTCTTGTCATAAGTGGTCATGCTGGCCCACCTTATTACTTTCTGTTGCTTTTCTCTTTGATCATGTTTCTCCAAAGCTTTACTGTTCTTTCTTTCTCCCAATGGAGACTGCAGAAATAGCACTCTCACAGCCATTTCTTCCCATTATAATAGTTTAAGAGCTTTCTATTGCAGTGGCCATATTTCATTCTGTAGAAATGTGTCTGGAGTACAGCAGCAGTCTTGTTAGTGTATTCTGTTTGATACAATAGTGCTTTGGAGTAACTGCAGTGATGCTGTCTATTGTTGAGTCTTCAGTATCACAATTTTGCATAAAACCTTGTTAAAAATTGTTTTGAATTTACACATCACATTGCAATTCTTACATTTATATTCAATAAGAAGAGAAAAAATGGCCAAGGCTCTGCTCCCCAGCTTTTATAATAAGCAAGATAGTAAAATAAATTTGAAGGAAAAGAAAAAGAAAAAAAACAACACACAACACCTAGACAAGAAAATAATGCAATTCAAGTTGAAGTGAAGTACGCTACAGGGAAAACTGAGATAGATATAAAAATAAGACAAGATATATATTCCATAAATTCTATTGATTTTTTTTAGACACAAAATTAAAAGGGAAAGCAATAGGGCTATTAGAGAAAATACTGAAGTACAGTCTTTGAGAAGATCTTATTTACACTGATTATTTGTCTGCAGAAATCTAATGATGACATAAAGTAGGGAAGCCCTATAAAACAGAATGTGATTTGTATTTCCTGCAGGTAGAACTGGAGAATTTTACTGTAGTGATAAAAACAGAGTAAAATGTCTGAGCAGGTCAGAAGATCGTGTACACAGGAAATAATAAAGGTTTATGTTACACGTGGAAAATTCTTCTTAGAGGAGGAAAAAAATCTGGATGAACTTCCTAGAATCATAAGAACAGCAATGGTAGGCCAGACCAAAGGTCTGCCTTGCCCACTCTAACGTCACTGACGATGACCAGCAATAGACACCACAGCTGAGTACAGAAACAGGGCAATCGTGTAGCAATACTTGTCTTAGTGTACCACTGAACAGTGGCAGTGGCAGAAATATCCACTTCAGTTTAAAATGGCGCTTGAAATTTTTGAAAAAGATAGATTACATATTTGTCTGTGTTGTCTGGAGTCTAGACTTGGATTGTAGGGCCTCCTATTCTATCTAAACTGCTACCTAATCAGAGTATTTTATAAGGAGATAAGCTTTCTTGTCACTGCATTTTAATTTATCTTGACTTTCACTGCACAAAAGCACAGAAAGCATAGACAACATGACAAAAGATTGATATTTTGTTCAAGAAGGACTCTACAGTGATGCATTTGAAGAAGTGTAAGAATTATGCTTATGTGTAACAATCTTTCACTTTATTCCTGGCTCATAATATTTACATACCTTTGATTTGGAATTCTGTCTATCTTGTTCACCCACTAACATTCACCAATGTCAGAAGGCATCCTCCTGCCTCATTTGTAGTGCTTAGTCCTGCTGCTTCCCTTGAATACAAAAGGAAATTATTCCTGAGCTGTACTACTAATAGTCAAAGGCAAGAGTGGAAATGAATGGCTAAAGCAATTAAAGGATGAGATAGTCCCTTTCAAATTTACTGTGAAGTTTAGATCAGACAGGGATACTGCAAAGCTGCACCCAGAATTAAAAACCCATTCCTTTGAGAGATCCATCTACTCAAGTCTTTAAAAGTTGAACCTTAGGCTTCAGTGATCTGTTAATAAACTATACTGATCATGATGGCATAGCAGACAACTAAATGAGAGCACACTAATTTTGTCTTTGTATCTAAAAAACAGCACTCTGAGAAACACAGGAAATTCAGCTAATGACATAATTAAACTGTTTCAAATGAACATAGGCATCTGAGTTAGTTAAGTCTTGTTGACTAGCAAGCCTGCAATTTTATCTGTAATACACCCTAAAAATCAATGGCCAGAACAGCTAAATAATCTAGGAATCTTACATAAAGATTTCTTAGGGATGTACAAACATTTGTAAAAATTGTGTTTATATGTCATATTCAGTAATTAAAAAGAAAATCCAGCCTTTGATTGCACAACAGCTTCTTGTGTAATCAAAGGAGGATAATTTGCTAATGACTTTGCTGAGCCTCTCTCTATTCTTATTTAGTGATGCATTTATAGCACAAATGGTATGCAAGGTACTGAATGCTACAATGCATTTTACAGTGGGAAGAGAATATTTTAAAAATGTGTTTTAATACCTCTACTCTTCAATTATTTGTTTAGTTGTATTTGAATAATCGGTTTTGCCAGTACTGTGATACAACCTAATTTTGTCTTCCAGATGTTTGACATTTATGGTAATGAATGAGAAAGATACAAGCAAAACTGACACAGAATTCACTTTTCAGGCTAAAATTATTTCTTTAATGAATGAAATTATATAATTCCATTAGTGGCCTAAAACATGGAGTCCATGGTAGTTTAGAGTAACTTTTCTGTGTGACATTTTGCATCATTATTATGTTTAATGTTAAAATGATATGGTTTTCCTCTTACTCTATATTTATTTCAATTCTAGCTTTGTCTTGGTCACCACATCAGGGAACAGCTACAGTTAAAAGCAAATTATGTATGAAAACAAAAGCTGGACATTATCAGTTTTAAATTGTATGATACATCATCTTCTAATTCCACTCATTTTTCAAATCCAGTTATTGTTCTCCTGTGACTAATAAAGTAAAATCCAATCTATTAGCAATTTCTTAGTCTAAAAGTAACTGTTTAAGGCTGATATGAATAGTCTTCTGTGATTGCTCAATAGCCTTTGCACATTCCTGGCACAAATGAAGTAACTGGTAACAAGCAGTGGACCAATCTGGTGGCCTTCTATGATGAAGTGATATCATGAGTAGACAAAAGAAGGGTAATTGATGTCATCTACCTGGAATTCTGCAAGGGCTTTGATATGGTCCCATGTCACATCCTTATCTCTTAATTGGAAAGATACAGATTTGAAGTCTGGGCTATACACTGAATAAGGAATTGATTGAATGGTCACAGCCAGAAACTTGTAGACAACAGCTGTGTGTCCAGGTGGAGGCAAGTGATGAGTGATGTCTCACAGGGGTCTGTCATGGGACTGGTATTCTACAGCCTCTTTATCAATAATCTAGAGAGTAGGATACAGTGCACTCTAAGAAATGTTGGTGATGACACCAAGCTGAGTGGCGCAGTTGATAAAAGGAAGGGATGCCATCCAAAGGGACATGAACAAACTTGAAAAGTGGGCCCACAAGAACCTAAAGAGTTTTAACAAGGTGCTCCACTTGGGTTGGAGCAGTCCCAGATATGTGTATGCACTGTAAGAAGAAAAGGGAGCTGGACTTGTTTGTCTTGGAGAAGAAAAGGCTCCAGGGAGAGAGACCTCACTGCAGTCTTCCAGTACATGAAGGGAGCTTATAATCATGAGGGAGACTGACTTTTTACATGATGTGTTAGTAATAGGACAAGAGGGAATGGTTTTATACTAAAGGAGTGGAGATTTAGATTAGATTTTAGAGTGAAATTTTTCACGTAGGGGTTGGTGAGGCACTGGAACAGGTTTCCCAGAGAAGTTGTGGATGCTCTGTCCTTGGAGGTGTTCAAGGCCAGGTTGGATGGGGACCTGGGCAGCTTGGTCTAATGGGTGGCAACCCTACCCATGTCAGGGGGATTGGAACTAAGTGATATTTTAAGTCCCTTTCAACCCAAACCATTCTATGATCACACTTTCAGAGAAAGTCTTGGAATCTTGGAAGCATACAATCACCAAGGTTGGAAAAGACCTCCAAGATCATCCAGCCCAACTGTCCGCGTACCACCAATATTTCCCCACTAAACAACGTCATCTGGTATAACACCTAAACATTTCTTGAACACCTCCAGGGACAGTGACTCAACCACCTCCCTAGGCAGTCCATTCCAGTGCCTAATGACTTTTTCAGAGAATAAATTTTTCCTAATATTCAACCTGAACTTCCCCTGGCGCAACTTGAGGCCATTCCCTCTAGTCCTGTCACTAGTTACATGGGAGAAGAGGCTGAGCCCCACCTCGCCACAGTCTCGTTTCAGGTAGTGGTAGAGAGCTATATGGTCTCCCATCAGCCTCCTCTTCTCCAAACTAAACAATTCCAGTTATCTCTGTTATTCCTCACAAAACTTGTGATCCATACCCCTCACAGCTTTGCTGTCCTTTCTTGGACACGGTCCAGGGTCTTGATGTCTTTCTTGTAGTGAGTGGCCCAAAACTGAACACAGTACTCAAAGTGCGGCCTCACCAGAGCTGAGTACAGGGGAATGACCGCCTCCCTGCTCCTCCTGGCAGCGCTGTTTCTTAGTCCATAACATCTAGATACTCTGACTTTAAAAAAGCCAAATAACACACATTTTTTTTTAATAAGTGAGAAGGAGGAGAGGAGAGGAAGTGAGAACGCTGAACTGATCCTATTGTGATTAAAATCATTAATTTCAAATAATCTTAAAATTTTTCTCTCTACATAAAAATATTTAGATAGATAATTCATTCTGTTAAAGTTTTCTTGAACACACTTTGTACCCATGCCTTATACTTCAGGATTCTGAATCCTGAGGGCATATTTGGATCACAGAGAGAATAAACGTTCCAGAAAATATTCCAGTGAAGCAGTGAATGTTTGCCCTAACAGTCGTTAGGGCAGGATGAGCACACAGCTTTACAGTAACAGGGCCAGTCTGGCATTAATCCAGAAAGAGAGGAGAGAACACATCTACTATAACCATTCCACCATCATCTCAGCATCAGTAAAACAAACTAAAACTAATCTACTGTTTCATGTAGAAAGCATCTTTTTATGTAGGAAAACGTTTTCTTTCCTAATGGGACTTATTCTTCCTTTTAATACCTTAAGTAAATAACAAGTATTAGTGATTGTGTTGTTGAAAGTAATTTCAATGTTTGAATACACAAATAAAAGGAAAAGACCTAATTCTAAGACACAAAATCACTCATCATTAATATTTCCCATCTGCCCTCAGCTTTCATGTCTGCTCCTCTTACACAGAGGTGGTCACCCCTTCACTAAGTGGACATAATAATTATTTTAATCATTTTCTAAGTAAGATCTTTGAAGGAAAAAAATCTACACCCCAACTCTATTTTTAATTATGTGTTAAGATTTTACAGGACTAGAACATGTAATCATAGCCAGTGCCTCTGACGTTCCTCTAACAAAATTAAAAGGCTTTGAAATGCAAATCAGTTATGTGGTTTTACTGCAAGTATGGGAACAATCAATGAGAACATGTTAAAACTTAAGTTGGAATCCAGCCTTTAGAAGGAAAAGTTATTATTCTTAAACAAATTGGTTACACACTGAAAGCTGAGACTTATGTACACCAATACCTCCATTAAGAATCTTACTTATAATATTAGTAACTATTCGGTCTCTTTGAATATATATTTTTTTATGTCAGGTCATGACAAACTCCTTCGTTTGTGGCATCCCAGTATTAATTCTAGGCCTACAGGAAAGCTCTCAGGACATCGACACAGCATTGTGGAAATTGTGACAAATGAAAAAGATCAGCATGTCATCAGCCTTTCTTTTGCAAAGGTAAAACATTTTTCTTAACTTTGGAAACCAGTACTTCAGATGCAAATAGCAATGCATTTTTGAGTAATTACTACTGATAGTATCTAGTCCTAATCTTATTGCTCATCTGTTAGTTTATTTTAATTAAAACACAGGGTTCTAGTTTAACATTTCTGTATTATTCTATATTGAGAAGCAAGACTAGAATTGACATATTTGACTTTTTTTCTTTCTGTATGTGCAAAAAAAAAATAGTAGATATTAACATTATGATAGGTTCTGTTTTACTTTCTCAGCTGCCAGAATTATGACATAACAGCTATCTGAATGTTTAATTCAATAGTAATCATCTGCAACAACTTCCTGCTGCTTCATTTCCCTTCTCTCTGCTTGTCAAACTACTAAATCTATATGTGTTTTTTTTCTTACACTGGCCACTCTATACACCATGATCAACTCTCAGCCTCTTTCTGAATGGTATCAGTTATGAAACTTCGTAATTAAAAATATTGTTCACAAATAGAAATTGTGCAGATTTTTACAAGCATGGCATGCAGACTCTTGTTCATTGCTGGCAAAAATGTATAGTCAATGGTGAAGACTATGTTGAAAAATAGTGTGAAACATTTCACTAAGATACAGACTTGGATTTTTACATAATATATAAGCTCTTTGTTAAAGTAGCTGCATCCTAAGAGTCTCCTATTAGCCTACCATAGGGATGCCTAGCAGCAAATAATTAGTTTCATTTCCTGACATGGCAATACTTCTACCTGCTGTATATTCACTGACTACTGCAACTCAATCCTCAGCTCTTTTTAGGAACAGCTGAAAACTGTGAGCAGATAGATTCTCACTGATGGAGTGAGATATCTCAACAGATAGATCACTCATCACTGTCCTTTCCTCTCTGTAGTTATTTTGCCCATTCTTCTGCAGCTGGAAGAAGTTTTTTTTTTTTTTTTTTTTTTTATGCTACAGCACACTTTCAATACATTCAGAAACAACTGAGGGGAAAAGAACAGTCATAGGTGTAGGGGCTATTAAACTTGGAGATGTTGTAGGAAGCAGGTTGTTCTTGTGAGCTTTCCCTCAGAATGATCTATGGAAACAAGAAGATTAAGGATAGTGGTATAGTGCTTGTACTGAAATGCTGTGTAGCAGTGAAAACCACTGTCTCTCACTTAGTGTGGAGTGGGAGTTCAGAACTAGAACAGTAGAGGCCAAAGCGACGTGTCTTCCCTGCTGAATTATTGATGGAAGCCAGTAAGACAGAACTGTCCCACTAATTTTTCTAGAACTACTCCTGTGGTGGGTCTGGTTGAATTAGACTGCTTAAGTGAGTCAGGTGAGCAAGATTTGACAGTACAAGCTTGAACACTTAAGAACAATCTCAGTTTGTTTGTTCATCAGTGGGGCTGGGTAAAGGAGTACATTCCCAGCTTTTATAACAGTCCACACTATCCTTTGTAAACAAAAACTTTTATTTTGAAATCAGTGGAAAGAATTTTCTTTGTCCTTTTTATCTTTAAAAGTAATTTCATTTTTAGCAGCTGGTACTGAGTGATGTACATACTTACACATGGTAGGAAAGTACTGTAACTGAATAAATAGGTTGATTGCTTGAGTTTCCATTCTTGGGCATGGTAAAATTTCATTCCATTCATAATTTCTTCCAAATCAAATGCAGCTGTCTTGAGGCAAGCACATAAACAATTCCTTGCAGAAATTTGCCCATACTAAATTGACTCTGTTATAAATATGTTGTTTTTATTCTGACAGAATCCAGGGAGGATGTCTTAGTTTCAGCTGGGATGGAGTTGTTTTCTTCACAGTGTCTGCTATGATGCTATGTTTTGATTCTAAGGAGAAAAAATAATGTTGATAACATACCAATGTTTATAGTTTCTGCTCAGCAGCTTTGTACAGAGCCAACGCCATTCTCAGCAAAGAGACCAAGGAGCTGGGAGGAAACAGAATTAGGACAGCTGACTAAAACTGGCTAAAGGGATATTCTATACCATATGACATCATGCAGAAGGAGTTTTGAAGGGGGTGGGAGTGCTCTCTCTTCCGCTACTCAGGTGCTAGCTGGGCTTCGATCGGGGGGTAGCGAGAAATTCCTTGTACATCGCTTGTTATAGACATACATATGTATTATATATATATATTTGTCCTAATTGTTATCATTTTCCTTTTCTCTGCATTAGTAAATGGCTTCATTTCAACCCACAAGTTCTACTTTGTGGGTTTTTTTCAATTCTCTCCCCCATCCAACTGGGAACGGGATGGAGTGAGTGAACGACTGTGTACAAAATTGCTCAATACTGCTTTGCTGCCACAGTAAACATTGCTGTGTTATCTTTTTTTTCTAGAACCAAAACATAGCATCATACTAGACACTCTGAAGAAAACAATTCCAACCTAGCTGAAAATAAGACAGGATAAAAAGAGTAAGACATGTTATTGATTTGTATATTTTGTGACTTTGCAAATTTACTGGAATCTTAATGTTATCAGTCTCCAGCCTTATCTCTCCAGGTCTGCTGAATGACAAACTTGCTGTGTAATATCCCAGTGGGGACTCATAAATGTCTTTTGCCTGTCTGGAACCAAGCATGTCACTGTATCAATGCCTGTGTAGTTTACCATCCAGGTTTCTCTAACCTATTTTGAAATCACATGACATTGCTTTAAGGATGTATTTATAATACAGACATTTGTCTTCCTGAAAAATTACAACAGCTGAGCTGGAAGTACCCTGTTTAATTTATATCAAACCATTGCTAATCAGGACTGTTACTAAAATACACTGTATATCAACAATATTAAATTTAATCTGGAAAATTAGAAAAAAGGCATTTGGGAAATCTGCTCCAGACAACCTGCACAGAAATTATTTGGCTACATCTATATCAGATACATTTTTCATATACTGCTTTGAAAGTCAAAATTAATCCTGTTCTTTCTGCTGTACTTTTATAATAGTAATTTATCTTTTCTTGTTTATTTACTCCTCCCAGATATCATATTCTCCTCATATTGCACAAACTTTCAAGAACATTTAATGTTCTTCTTCGGATTTTCATGCAACTTACCCAACTTTCTGGTATTTTCAATGCAAGTTACTTTTTCTCTTGGATAGTCTGCAAGTAAGAACTGCAAAATTAGCATAGAGAAAAGCAGGCTCAGGGAGCTTCCCATCAAAGAAGAGCAAGGCTCTTTTCAGTGGCACCCAGTGACAGGATAAGAGGCAGTAGGCACAAACTGAAACACAGGAAAAATGATCTGCACATCAGGAAGCACTTCTTTACTCTGAGTGGGTGGCTGTGCACTGGCACAGTCTGCCCAGAGAGGTTGTACACTCTTGTTCCCTGAGACCTTTAAAATCCGGGTGGACATGGTCCAGTGCAACCTGATCTGGGTGGCCCTGTTAGAGTCTGTTAGAGCAGATGGATACAGAGGTTCCTGCCAACCTCAGACACCCTATGATTCTGTGAAAAAGTAAAAGGACTTTAAACTAATTTTAAATGTGCTTTTTTGGCTTAAACTTATATTTTCCTTCTCTAGCACCTAAATTTATATGACATATAACATACATGCGTGCTTACAACCAGCATGCAGTTGGACTGTTTGAGGAAAATCTCTGTTCTAGTTGTGGTAGTATCTTTCCAAAATGCTGTTTCTCAGTTTATATGAGAATGCATGAATTTCCTTCATAATTGAATTGCGTTCATACACTCTAAGCCTATGTGAAGGAAATGATCCAGTACATTTTCTGTTTCTGGGCAAATATTTGATTATTAAAGCATTAAATAATCTGTATTTGCTGCAGAAGAACAAAAGAGCAAGATCTATATTCAGCCTGTGTTAATTTCTATAGATTTTCTAACCAAAAACTGAGAACTAAAGATTAAGCTACATTAAAAATAAATTTGCAGACCTGTAGTTTTCTAGTTCCTTTTTTTTTCAATGGGTGAGGGAAGAAATATTGGATCTTAGAATGTAAATGAAGTGTTTACCTGAAGATTACTTCAACACTACATCTAAGGTGAGAGCTGTGTCATTATTCTAAGATTAGCTGAACATTGGCTGGAAGAGCATGTCTGTTGTTTTTAGCTCATCCAACCCAGGTGTTCATGGGTAGATATTTCTGCCTTAAACCTCAAACTTCTTGCTTCTGACCCACACACCATCTAAATGTCCATTTAAACTGTTGTCTAGAAGAGCTGAGGGTCATTTCATCTTTGCATTAGGGGTCAGGTAGCTCTATTGTCATCATATTGGGCAGACAGTACGGATGGATATACAGGTCCTTTACAAAATCTCTGTCATTGTACAGCACCCAGTAAATAGCCTGCAGACCCATTAAATTACAACCAGACTCACGGTTGCTTATTACCCAGTTTATGTTTTTTTCCAATATTCCTCCATGCCTGGGAAGAAGAAAGTAACCTTATATATTACCAGGTTAGTGGTACTATTTAAGGAAGTGAATTGAAATGTATATAATTTTGAACTTTGCCGAATTACTGTCTCAGTAAGGCACTAGGTATAGTACCAGCTGCTGCATCACATTGTGTTAGTATGCTTACAGCTAAATCCTCCTTGCCTTAGCCTCAAAAGTAATCCCATTGACATCGATTTGTTCCTAAGTCTTCTAGTAACTACAGGGAGTTGTAGTACTTTGCAGGATCACCTTCAGAGTTCACAGGACACAAAACTGAAGTCTACAGGTAACTTACTCTATTAAATAACATGGCAAGCAGAACTGCAGTTTGACCTCTGCTTCATGCCTGGTGATTTTTGTCCTTGAGGGTTCAGACTTTCTGTATGAATTTGTAACTTTTTCAATGAGAACGTGGAATCTTCAATGAAGCACTGAAGTAGGTAAGCTGTGTAGCAAATAGGGGCAAATAAATAAAATGTTTCAGCCTAAAATCAGATCTATTTGTCAGCAAATCCTAGATTTATTTGATCTTTTTCTATTTCAGTTAAGTGCAGAGAAAAAGGGGCAGAAGAGGATTCCACTCCTCCCAAAGTCAAGTGTAGTTTAGGGTTTTTTGTGTGTTCTGAGATTTAGGGACTGAACGAAGTGGTACATTAGATAAAAGTATGTATGTGCAAATACATATTTGATTTATTTAAGGGATCTCAGAAGGGTTTGGCAAGAACTTCCATTGAATTCCGGAGAGAGCTGGTTCCCAAAGTTTGTCAATGTCTGTGGAAAAAACATCTGTAAGTTTGTAGTTTTGCCATTGGCAAAGAAGATGAAAAATACAAGAAGAGCAGCCTAGAACAGAGGGGAGTGATCCAGGCTTCAGTCCTGGAAGTGATAACAAACTGGTTTGCTAAAGCTGTTGCAGCGAAGGTAGAAGGGCAGCATACATTCCTGGAGTGCCCCTGTGTGACTGACATCTGCTGTACAAAGAAGGCTGGCCATGGCAAGAATCCCTGCACCACTACACAATACAACATCCATATGCAAAAGAACGTCCATGGGTCAATGCTAATTTTGCTAGTACTAGAACTCAGCCAACAAGTATTTTTCATTGATGTAAGTCAGTGTTGCAGACAGTATCACTTTAAATATAGCTTAGGTTTTCCTGTAAGCTGGAAACAGTGGGAAGAAGGAAAAAAGTAATTTTCAAAAGCAATTGAAGATCCTTCTCTCTGCACTCTGCCTCCACTCTGTTTTTGTTTTCTCAGAAATAGTGTGTGTGTAATTTCACAAGACACAGTCACAAAGCATTTTACCCTAAGTAGTATGTTTTCACAGGGCTTCAATGATTCCTGACACTTACCAGGTACGGGAAGTTCTTTAATAAATAAATAGAACAGTTTTAACAAAATGCTCCTCAGGCAACTCCTCCAGTCACCTCCTAGTTTCAAATTAAGTGCACCTTTTGTTTCTACTCTTTCCTCATGAGTTCATGCACAGTCATATGCGCTGATGCAGATGAGCAGCAGTGACATTATATCACACAGCCATGCTGGTGATGCCTTGTGTTAAAGTCACTCCTACGAAACAGTGGTTTATGTAATCTCTCCATCTCATGACCCCAGGCTGGAAAAAGAAGAAAGGTTGAGCGGAAGGAAGAGATTTATTAATGACCAGGTTTTCGCTGTCACTTCAAGTGACTACATATTCTTAATGTGGTATTGATACAAGTGGCTGAAAATGAGCAAGAGACAGTGTAAGAGGTTCTCACTTATATTCACTTGTGCTTTAAAATCATTTTCTCTGTGATCTATTGCTGTGATAAAATGTCGAACTCGTGTCTTGATTCTTGACCAGTTTTGCTTGAAAAAAAGATGATACTATTAAAATTGTATGTCTTCAATTTTATTCTGATTTTTAATAGACCTCAATGATGTTTCCAGAAAGGTCTCTGTTCAAGCACTTATTCTTTTCACTGGACTAGAGTATCTCCACTGATACTTACTTCTGATTAATCTGTTCTTAGAGCTGTTTTTACACCTTCTAATTGTGATTATACCAGAAATCAGCTTGGAGATTTACCTTCAACATTGCCCTAACTTTCTCAACTTTGATCACCAGTCCTTCTTCGTATTTTTGCTTCTCCACTTTTTCCAGCTGAACAAACATCTTCATTATTTTCTCTGTTTAACTGAATTTTCTTTTTCAAACATTCTCACTGCGTATTTCTCCATAAGGCTCTTTTTGTATGCTTCATAAATTGCATGTCTGAGTAAATTTCTGAAATACAATCAGAAATCTATTAGAAAAATGTGACGTCTGAATCAATACAGTTTCCTGTACTTTTCCCTTTTTGTTTTCCTGAAAACAAACAGGACCTTTGGAAGAAATTTTCTTTCTACTTAAAATGCTGAAACACTTATATAAGAATTTTTCTCTAGTGCCAGAAGTGATCAGTTCAAATGCTGGTGTATCTATTTCTTTCCTTTCCTTCTTTTTCAAAATTTTGCTGGATTCTCTGTAACTTCCTTTAAAATAAGGTTGTGGATGGAAATTCCAATAATCTCTAAATCTGTGTATCTATCTCCCTTCTTCATACTGCATAACCTTGAAAAATTTCCATCCATTACGCTTGCTTTTAATATTTTATACTCCCTTATTTTTATTTTGCAAACAGTGAACAGAATTCTATTCTATGTCTTCAGCAATACTTTTTCTATGCTGAGATCGTATTTTAAGTGAAAATATTTATACTTTGACACTTTATTGCATACAGAGGAAGAAACAAATTCTTAGTTGTATAGTGCATGTCTTCTGAAGAAATCATTAAATCATCCCTGGCAATTGCACCGACCTTTTCAAAGCATAAACTTACACATAAATGAAGTTTTCTTAATTATCAAAAACGTGTTGAAGTCTGAGCATACTGCCTGTGCATTATAATGGGCACAAACTATGTTTAGCAGAAAAATAAATAGAATTCCAAATGAAGAAATGAATAGAATATAATGAGGAAAACTGAAAAAAGTCAAAACTTTTGTTATGTTTCAGAGTACAACTTTCTGTGTGCCTTTTGGGAAAACATTTACTTCCTCTGTTTATAGGTGTAAGGTGATTTTTTTGTTCCTGAACAGAAATGTTTAAGTTTGTACGTGAGCAAACAGACAGATAAAAGACTCTGCAGAAATCCCTAACATTAAAAAAAAAAAAAATTATCTAATCTCAAATTTGCAAGGAAGTTATTTCTCGGAGTGGAATTTTGCTTTCAAAGATCCTTTTAATAACGAGGGATTAAAATTAGAGAACTGAATTTTCTGAATTGTCAGAAATGAATTTGACTGTAACTGTTGTCGTTACGAGGTTGACAGATGTCATGTTCATGTTTCTTTCTCAGTGTTCTTCCTGTGAGATTTCTATGTTGGTGTTAGACAAGATGAGCTAAAAGCCAATATTTCTCAGGTTAATATTGCAGAATTTAGCCTTTCTATGCCTTTTATTCTCAGTAAAATCAGGATAAACATGCCTCAGGCATTTGTCTTGCTTATTTTTGGATGTAACATACTTAGCAATGTGACTTTCAGTGGATGCTGTATTACTTTTCTCATTCAAAAGAAAAGTAGTTGAAAATCCAATAATGATACAGTATTAAATTTTCTCCCCCCACCACTCTCTCTAGATTTTTATAGTGTGGGATCTACAGACCCTTTCAATGCTGCAGGTCTTCCACGATCAGTGGAGTCCTAGAGGGATTGAGACCCTTGCCATGGTATTTGACAATGCCTGTGGAACACTTATCACAGGTATGTTACTGTAAATAATGTGTGAGAGCTGCCCCCCTGTATATAGATCACTTCAAAAGTAATGTCCCCTATTCATTTCCATGGAAACTAACAACAGCTACAAGGGTTGATGATGAAATGACACTGTTTGATAGAGCAAATTCTCAGCTACAAAACACAATTTTTCAACATAGTGACCACCATTAGCTGTGCATTTTTGCCAGTGATGAAGGAGTCTGCGTGTCCACTCATAAAAATCTCCACCACGAAGGTGACCCACTGTTTCATAGCTGATATGACAGTATTATTACTAGGAAAATGTTGCCTGTGCAGTCTATCTTTCATTAACCCAAACAGATGAAATAAGAAGATGCAAAATCTGAACTACACAGTGGGTGTGGTAGGACAGTCCAGCCAAGATTGGCAATGTGCTCCCTGGTCTTCAAACTGGTATGCAGCCTGATGTTATTATGTTACAAGAGAAAGGTTGTCTTCTTCTCTGGCCTGGCTCTGGAAATTTGAGCCTTCAGCTTAATAACTTTGCGATATAGTGATCTAAGCTGATGGTTTTTCTGGATTCAAGGAAATCTGGAAGGATCACTCCTTTCCTATCTTAAAAGACAGTGCACATCACTTTGCCCACTGATGGCTGCATCTTGAACTTTTTCTTCGATGGAGAATTCACGTATCACCACTCGGACTGTTGTTTTGACTCCGGCTTGTAGTGGTGACACTGCATCTCATCACTGGTAACGATGCAATCCAGGAAACTGTCACCTTCAGCCCTCTATTGGTTCAGTAGTTCCTGACAAACTTGCATACGGTGTTCTTTCTGTTCCTATGTGAGCATTTATGGGACCCACATGGTGCAAGCTTTCTGATATTCTGGCATTGCCACCATCATTTCCAATGCACTGACGTTGATATTCAGCTCCATACAAAGTTCCCTGGTTGTATTCCAACAATTCGCACAGATGAGCTGATTGAGACACTCTTCATTTTGTGGTGTGACAGCTGTGCATGGCCATCTGGAACATGGCTTGTCTTTCACATCACTGAAACTCAACACCCACAGCCTCACTGTGCTCACATCCGCTGTTTGGTCTCCATAAATGTTGAATGCAGGAATTATGTGTATGAAATGTACAAAATATGAGAGGTGAGGGTATTTGCACATTAAGACCACTTTAAAGTGAGTCCTGTTATATGTTTTGCTAATTTCAATATAGAAACATGTATGAAAATATGCAGCATGGGAAATAACAGCAGCAAACAGAGTAAATGATCAAGGCTTTCATGAAGGCAAGGCAAACCTTTCTGAGAAAAAAATAAGCTACATGTTCTACTCTTTTGCTTTGTCCTTTGTTAAAAGCTACTTAGGCGCTGATATTCCTGGACTTCCCCTTTCTCTGGTACCCTCCTTCCATTTGGAGATCAAAGCAGCAAAGTATAGTTTCTTTGGAGCCCTCACAACTATATTCAAACACTTATGGTATGTGGTGCCAGAAGACCCACACTGTCCAATTGATCAGGAATTAAAAATCATGGGAACTCATCCCAATATTTCTTGGCTCTGCGTCTTAACTTCATAGCAAGGAGTGTGGAATCTTTGAGGGTCTAGAGATTCACAGGTGTCACTAAGTATTTTAGCCCTCTGTGTCTAAGGAAGAGAAATTGGAAACCAGCAGGCTTTGTCTGGCTCAAAAGTATGGTCACTGAAATCCTGGATTCCTTAGCTTTGAACCTGTCCTCAGGCTATAGAAGCCCGAGGCTTATCAGAGAAATAAGGTCATTGTTTTGTATCTGGAGACATCTTTTTCTGTATTTGCACCAAGAATAAGGCAAAAAGCATCTCAAATCTGAGAAGATTAACATGAAATCTTTTGTTTTCAATGCCCTATCAGCTTCTGCTGAATATTTGTGCTAATAAACCTGTTTTGGAAGCCTGTATATATACATTGCACTAAAGCCCACAAATCAGAATACTATTCAGACTAGTTTTTAAATGTTTAATCGCTAAAAGATATGGAAAGAATCTTATGTTAAAATTTTGCTTAGTGAGATTTTCAAGGCATAGTAACATAGGGGTTTTACATAGCTAAGACCTCATGAAAATGAGATAGCTTTGTCCTTATAAACAATGATTAGAGCAGTGCCTAAATATCTGTAAAAATCTAGTCCCGGACTCTGTTAATGGTGAATTAAAAGGTTAAGTGAATGTCCCCGTGCTCCTGAACTGGACAAAAGACTTGAGGCTGTATGTGGGTACATTAATTCTTATGGCTAAGTACCTGATTTTACGGAGGAGATTTACAGTTATTAGTTCACTAACATCCATAAATTATGGCTCACCTTCATGCTTCATTTGAATACTGCCACAGCTTTCCTTCTGTGTCTTTTTCTAAACTACTGTCCTGTGTTCCTGGACTCATGCCAACAATTATGCAGTTCCATTCTTTGCTGCATATATTCACTGCTCACTGCCATTCCTCTGCTGTTAGAATGTAGCTAAACTGGAACTGAAATAGGAGTCTAGATTGCAAGCCTGCCTTGTAAAAACCTTCTCCTTTCCTTTGTCTTGTCTTCCCTATCTGCCTGTCTTTGCAATCCTTCTGATCAGAGAGCACCAGAAGGTGAGATTCCATTCAGACCTGCAGTGCTGTATAAAGGAAGGTACAGAAGAGATCTCACTGCCTGTAGATAGAATTGTCTTATGTCTAAGGAAGTGGCTTGAGGCAGGGAAATACTTAGCTATTGTTTAACTGACTTTTCTCTTTCCAAGAACAGGTGGTCTCAAAAAATAGACAAGATTCCTTATGCTCTTCGGAAAAACTCAAATGTACACTACATCTTATATGAGCCTTTCTGTAAAGTATGTTCTCTCTTGTCTCACTACATGCAGGTTCAACTGTCATTGATATTTATCCCCTAACTCACATGATACAAGATACAAAACGGGTCCCAAAGACACATGAGAAGAGCATCAATGTTCTGGCTTATAACAGGGCTTTTCACCAAATCCTCACTATCTGCTCTGAGTCAATACTGAAGGTGAGTGTAAGTTGTCCTTCAAGCTGAAAAAGTCTCAGATTTTTGTTTATTACAAATAAGTTATTGGGCAGTTAGTTAAGCAATTAGTGTTTATTATTTAAAGTGTTGGCTTTGCGGCTATTTTTGTGCTCAAATTCTTCAGGGAAGTGGTAGCCATGATAAATCAGCTATATTGGATTAAACAGCATTAATTTTACTAGAAAACTACTTCTCTGACTTGTACTGCAAGCGCTAGGCAAATTGAGCAAGACTTTGGAGGCACCAATTTTAGTTGTGTTTTTATTTCCTTTGGCCATATTTTGGTACACTTCATCTGCTCTGTAATAGATAGTATAGCGACAATAGTGAAAGTCCATGGGCTATTTAGTAGCTGCAAAGGAAAATTTTAAATACTGTTATGTCAAATATGCATCCAAACAATAATTTATGCAAGCCAATTGCACGCTATTCTTTGATACAGAAGATAAATCTCATGAACATCTCTTTAAGTATAGTAAATGCTTACTCCCAGTCAGCTTAGTGGGATATAGAAGCATACTTCAGATGCTCTATGGATTGGTATAAAACATGAATAATATCACTTTGTAAAAACAGGACTATGTAAAAGATGCTGCTCTGAGATAAAAAGATTCTTTAACTAAAACTGTGTCTCAGATATAAATATTCTTTAACTAAAATTCGTAGTTTTTATGGTACATTCGTTGTGACCAAACCACAGAACCTGATTTTTTATCCTCCTGTTATTCCTTTTTTCTGAATCTGTTTCGGTTTGACTAGCTGATCTGGAGCCAATTTGCTGACCTTCTGCAGATCCTTTCATCTTTCAATTTCTTAGAACATGTTGTTCTGAGCCTTTAGGATTTCTGTCATACGGAGAGAGAGAAGTGTTGAATATAAGACTCAGTTAACAGGAAAAATAAAGTGATGGGCATGTCTCTCAGTTGTTACTTTTTATCACCATTCTGTGTTGAAACACTATTTTAAATATTAAATATCTGTATTAATTTTACCATTTGTATTTGAACCACTAAACATAGTCACTAGGCAAATATCAGAAAACACATAGACAAATCCAGTTGAATCTGGAGAAATTACAGTGGCATCTCAGTAAAAGTACGTGGTAATGTGCTATTGAGTCTGCTGAAATAACAGAACATATTTCATGGGAAGTCAAAATATGCTCTTGGAATTATGCATCTTTATCCAATTACACTAGAAAAAAAAATGTGTGAGGAGTTTTAGAGGATGTACTACAAATTATTAACTTTTTTTTTTAAGGTCTGGGACCTAGAAACAGGATATCAAATATACCAGATTGAGGACGCACATGGGCTGAATATTGAAGTGACCTGTGCAGCAATTGAAATAAATGGTTTTTATCTTGCTACTGGGGCTTGTGATGGTAAACCAACTAAATAATTATCATAGTTTTATTATGTTTATGTGAAATGACATATAAGCAATTAGAACTCTTTGCCTTGAACCATTCTGTCACTGAGAATTTTGACTTTCATCCAAGGTGGGAGGAAGTATGCTCACTAAGAAGTTCAGGGCTTTTTTTGTCCTGGTTAGGTTTTATTTGACATGTGATTCATAGAAAGGTGATTTTTGACTGCTGGGGCTGTTACTTTGCTTGCCTATTACTGTGTGGAAGACTGCCTGCAAAGCTCTTGGTCTGAAAAGATGTCTCCTCATCTCAGGACCTAGATCTCTATAACACTGTGAGTAAATGACTCCAGATGGAGAACGGTAGTTTTTTTCTGATTTTATAATGTCTCAGCTCAATTTTGTAGTAAACACCAGAATATATATCTCTTATGTGTTTCCTGACTTTTTCCCATGTTAATTAGGATGCCTCAGTTATACAGAACATGACAGGATTGCTCCAGTATATTCACATATTTGGTGCGACACCAAATTCTGCAGCAACTTTAATAATTTTGTGATCTGTAAACACTGAAGTACAATTCTTCTCACATTCAAATGTTCGAGTATACACCTGAATTATTAAGATATATGAAATATATGAAAGCTGGCTCACATAAAAAGAAAATGCCCTTTTTCCACATAGAATACTGAATAATGTTTAGAATTTTATACTTTGCAACAGAGATTGAACTCTTTATGGATCTTAAAAGCATGACAGTAGGTGAATGCTATCAAGTCCTACAAAACTGGAGTCATAGCTGCTTGTCACAGTTTGGCCTGGTTTCCATGACAAGGCATGATGTTATGATGCAGGATACCAATGAAAAGCCATGAAACCATGAGAGTGCTTCACTGAAGATAACACTCTAGCTTCTTCTCCCCACTAGCCCTGTGGGACAAGTCCAGCAACTGTGTTGCTCTGCTCCTTGCAGAATCTAATGTCTTCTTCCCGACCGCACACCACTCTTTGATCTCTGATGACACCAATTCATAAACAGAAGTGAACTAGGCAGTGGCCTTTCATCCTGGGCTGCAGCTTAAAATGGGCGCAGAAAGTGATGAAATAATAGTGGGGTTAGTGGTGAAGGTGTTTTTTGGTATATTTTTTCTCCCTAAGCATGCTTTCTCAATAAACATAAACACCGTTACGGCTTCTTAAAGACGATTGGCTTAGCTCTGTACCTTCAATTGGATTTTCTTGTTACTTCTCCTTTCGCTGTCCTAATTCAAGTTCCTGAGTTTGAAGCACAAGGGATTGTTGAAAGTTCATTCCCTTTTGTGTATGTTTCTCATTCCCATCTAGGAACAGTGAAAATTTGGGATTTTGGAAGTGGGCAGGAAGTTAAAGCCTTGCCTTTGACCCAGCACAGCAAAGATGAGCATTGTCTGCTGAAGTTAGTCTATCTGAAGGCTAATGAGAGTCAACATGTTGTTCTTGTTTTGGAACAGAGTGGGAAGATGAAAATAATTCAGGTTTTTAAAAATACTTATATATATGTGTGTGTGTGTACAAATATATGAATACTTTATTATTATTTCATTCATTAGCTACTAATTTTCAAAGTAAAATAAGACTTTCTCATTAATCACTAGATAAACTTATAGAAATTATCAAGAAGCAATCCTCTTTCGGTAAGTCATCAAGTTAGCTTTCTTTCTATTTAAGTTCATTAGTCCATTGCTGTTTTCAGCATTCTGATCATTTCTTTTCATGTACTCACTATAATGGAAAATGAAAATATTCTGTTTGTGATTGAGGCCTTTTGATTCAATTTCCTAATAGATTATCACAGTTATCAAACTAATCTGTGTTTGCTGGAAGAGGACCAGATCTTTTTTACTTCTGTATACAGATAATGTTACTCATTAATATAAATGGGAATGCTCATATAAGTGAAGTCATTCATGGTTGTTGAATCTGGTTCTGCACCTGAAAACTGTTTCATTTCTCTTCATCTTCATGCGTTAACATTTGAGGCTAAGATGCAAAGGGACTACAAAGATCTGAATCATTGACAGAAAGTTTGCAGAGCAACACTGAGGCTTCATCATGTGCTGAAATTCTGTAACTCTCAATCCTGTTAACCATTAGTTTATAAACAAGAGAATCTAGAATAAATGTTTTGCAGCCTTGGGTATTTGATACCCATTGTTTAGCTAGCATATATGACGCAACAAAAGTTGGGGCTTGTATGCATGGGTAGAAACCAGGAGCCTCACAGTGAGCAAAATTGGAACAGATTGCGTCATGGCTATGTGCAGAACACCTTGGAGCCATTTACTCTTCATGGCTTATATAGACTCTCCCAATGCATCTAATATGTATGAGCTGGCAGTTCACAAAAGGAGAGGAAGCACCACTTTACTCCCAAAGATAACATTTGTGTTAGGAAGCAGCTGTCTAGTGCCCTGATTGCATTCCTTAGTGCTGATGCAAAAGAAGTTTGAGTAAGTTCACACTGGCTGCTTTGGAATTTTCACAACCAGTGCTCACTTAAAAAGATCTAGCTGTTATAATGATACCCTTTGTGCTTTATTTATTACTGGCTCTACCATTAACAATTGCAGGGTTTAACTGCTTTCCTTCACAAATGGAAACTCAATTTGCTTTTGATACTAAGTTATATCTGAAATACTACTGTGCACCAATTACTCTGCAGTGTTAGTACTTGATTTGCTGAATTATTCATGCAGTGTAAGCCTGCTCCTTGACTAACAGGTTGGTGAAGAGTTGAATCTCTTCCAAGTCTACGCGATTCTAACTAATTAATATTATTGTATATAGTTGCAGAACTACTTTTTCTATACAAGCGTTGCAGTAATAATGAGAAATACAAGTTATTATTCTGGGAGTTTAAAGAGGCTGTAAACATGGTAGCAAGGTAAACTTGAATAGCACTCCAAAAACTGTTTATTCTTTAGAAGAGTCTACCATGCTCTCTCACAGTTTTTAGTCCTCCTCCAATCTTTTTCTTGTATTTTCTTGTCTGATATAATTGATATGGTAGGATTTAGTAAAATCTTAGTCATTGCTCTGTTTTGGAGCTTGAGACAATGGTGAGAACACAGGAAAACCTAAGAAGGTAATTTTAGTACCATTTCCCAAAACAGGCAATTATTAAGGTTAAAACAGAAACTGGGTACTGAAGAGAATTTGAAAGAGTCGGAAAAACTGTCAAGGTAACTTGCAGGAGCTCTAGGCATAATGGGGAGGAACTGCTAACTCAAAGCGATGGTGTAACTATGGCTTGTTCTTCTCACACAATCGAGATAACCATCAGCTTTGCTAATATAATAGATATGAAATGGAGACTATCAATGTTAACAAAAAAAGCAGCTATACCTCAAGTTTCTTAATTTAGTTTAAATGGGAAATTAAACTGCATATGCCAGATAAAATTTGTAATGGTTGTTCTAATTAGGCACAGAAAACAAGCTTTTGATGTACAATTGCTGATCATTTTCTTACGAGTAACAAAATATTTTCCTCCCTCTTTCATTAATTATTTTAACAGGGTAATGAAATTCAAAGGTATCTAAATGTTACCTGGGTGCTTCCTGAGGCAGTGCTGTTTCTACAAAGAAATCCAGTTGAATTTCTGTCACTGAAGCCAGACACTTTACAAAAACATGAATTTTTTCCAGATATCCAGCTACCATCCGACACCGATTCTCTAAGCAATGATGCAGAGGTGAGAAACATTTTAATGTTCCACATAATTTACAATTACAGAAGATTAGAAATTAAAAGGTTTTCTGTGCCCTTGAGGATCTCATGGTTTAACAGAATAAGAACCAACTAAGTATTCCAAACTTTCCAGTACACTGAAAGTCAAAATAAATCATGTAAGAGGGCTATTGTTTCTATGAGATAGATCTGCTTAATAACTCATTGCACAGTTGTTGCATGTTTAAGGAGCTCTGAATATACACTTCACACTCCTGTACAAAAAAAGAAGTTGAAGTCCTTGTATTAGGAATCTTCTAGAAGTGAAATTTCCTTCAGTGCCTGACCTTCAGTAATATTGGCACATAAAAGTCAAGCTGAGTGTTAAACTGATATCTATCCCCATGTTTAACAATCCCTGCAGCTGCAAACACATCTCTGATTCCTCCTGCTTGTTCCCCTTGCTGCATGCACAGGTGTACAGGCACTTCAAAGAGGCATCCTGTTGTGGTGATTTCCCTAGTAAGGCATAAGAGCTTTCTCCATAATGCTGATCTTTATTTATGTCCATGTACTCAGAGTAGGCTCATTCATTCCTGTTTGGTTGATAGGTCTCTTGTATCTACATCACCATGTAACTTGTTTGCCAACATCCTCACTTGATTTTTGATCCTTTCCCTCCCTTGCTGGTCCTAATTTAAATCTCTCTTCACTAGGTTTGTTAGCGTGTTGGCAAAGATGTTTTTGCTTCACTTTGTCAGGTGCATCCTGTTTCTTCTTCAAAGCTCAAAGACAATCCCCTAGTCATAAAAACAAATCTTCATTGATATAAGCTGCACATCCAGTTTTTGACCCGCAGTATCTGTCCACTGCACCTCAATTCCTTCTCCATCAAGCAAGATAAAGGAGAAAACCACCTGAACTGCTATGCCCTTGATTATCACACCCAGAGCTATGCAGTCAATTTTGACACACCCCACATCTCTCCTGGCAGGATCATTGGTGTCCACTGGGAGCAGCAGGGCGTACTAAGCAGTCTGAAGGTCAGACAAGCCCCAGCAGCCTCTCCATAATATTCCAAATCTGAGCTCCCACCAAGCAGAAAACCTCCCTGGATAGCAGCACAGGTTGGTAAATGGAGGCCCTCATCCTCTGCAGCAGGGAGTTTCCCGTTACTATTACTCTCTGCTTCCTTCTGGTGCTTCTGTCTAGCTCAAATATGGTAGTATTAGAATGATGCTGAGTATGCAGTTGTTGTATACACTGTTGATTTACACATCTTATTAAGTTAGCAGTTAAAAGAGATCATTCTTCAGTGTCCATATTCTTCCTACTAAAATTATTTTTAATGTTCTTTGCAGAGCTTTGTACCTTCTGTGGAAATGAAGTGCTTTGATGTTTTAAAAGTAGAAGGACATAGCTTGATAACTACAGGAAGTGAAAACGGTGCAATAATTTTGTGGGATTTTGAATCTGCCTCTGTCAGATACATGTAAGTCTTGCACACGGAGGAAATTTCTTCTCTAGTATTTCATGAAAACCTTCCAAACAGCATGTTGGAAATTCTAAGATACTCAGCTGTAAAGGATGATCATCAAGCAGGAGTTAAAACAGAAGTTTGTCTGGATCCCCCTCCCTCCCACTTCAAATTACTTTGCTAGCTAGTCCCCATGTTGCAGTTAGCAGAAATAATTAAAAGAGTCACTTGTGGAAGGAATGATGTAATTAAGAATAGTGTTTTCACATGTCAGCACTGCCACTGAAGGAAACTTACTAAGCAAGTCACTGTCATTGGTTAGCAGCTGCCATGGAGCTGTAGAATTTCCTTATTTTTGAAGTTTTTGTTTGGTAGGATACTGGGAAATAAGACTATTTCAGCTAAAAATTACAGACGTATTGTATTCTCCCTGACTGATGTGATAGTAGTTCTATTCTTTATTTTAACTTATTTCTTCATATTTCTTTTGAAAGGAAGCGCACCTCAAAAAAAAGTTGTCATTCTCTTGCTTTGACGTAAGCAATTTTTGAGATGCTTTTTCATTTTCATATGAAAATTTCTGGCACGAGGTAGGAATGAGCAAGATGCTTTGGTGAGGGCTCTAAGATGTCCCTTTCAAAAGACTTTTCATAATTTCTTTTAAGCTTATGGTGTTTCTGGAGTACAAATCTTGAAGTAGATAGGCTGTTGGATCATTCCACTGTTCTTGTTTGGTTGGACAGATGATTAGTCAAAATATTTTTCTCACTAGCAAGGAGGTGACTTTCACAGATGTGTACCTGAGTTCCAGCTTTCATTGAAAAGGGAAATAGAAATGTCCAATAGACCGTGTTTCTGTACTTCAGATTGGTATTTAATTATACTATGATGTACTTTCAAAAGAGAAATGCAGCTGTCCTTCAGTAAAAAGATTCTTTAGGCTTGTTTTGGGGGGATGATATGGTATTACCAAATTAATAATAAAAAATGAGGCAGACAGAAAAAAGTCTGTCACAATCCATTGAGCTGAGATTGAGGGATTGAGCAGAGATCTTGATGATCTTGAAAATGAGAAAGGTAGAACAGTGGAAGGTATTCCATTCAAAAAGCTAAAGATGATGGACAGATATCTCTACTTGCCTGAAAAGGGGGAAAGTGTCAACAGAGAAAACTGAGTTATTCAGTAAATAGCAGGAAAAGAGACACAACCAGTGAAAGTTACAAAACTATTTTTAAGTGAAATAAATTCATTTTGAGAGGATTGTTAAATAACTGTTTTGGCTACAAATATAATTTTTATTATTTCAATTTTCTGTATTATCCTCTGGTCTTTTTTTTTTTTTAACCTTTGTACTGTTTTAATAACTACCTATTTCCAATTCAGTATTTTTTCCCTTGGCCTGTATTAGTGGTATTGCCTCTCTTTGTTCTTTCTGGTTTCAAATATCTTCTCAGTCTTACCTTCAAGTCTGAGTAAAATACTCTCCTTTTGAGATATGTATTCTTACTTTTAGACATTTTACAGAGTTTTTTTCTTTGTGTACTCACTAGGGAGTAGCAGCACTTTGTTGAAAGGTCTTTGTGATTCCAGCTGGCTGGCTGCCCAGATAAGATGCCATATCAAGTTTTTTTTGAGTGTCACTAATCAATTTGCCTAGTTTAAGCAAATACTTTAAATAGATCAGTAGTATTAATTTGAACATTCTTGGTTAATTAGTGCAAGCTTTTTTGGCAGTTGAACTGAGGGGAAGAAAGTGTGTTTTGAATTGACATGAGCTGAAAACCTGTTTCACTTTCTTCACCTCAAAGAATACAAAAATTGATCAGGGAAAAGTGCTTACTTCAACTTGAAATACATAGCTCAGATATTTGTGAGAAAGGGGAAATAAAAAGCTTGTTTCACACTCAGTAAGTCCCTGGCTAAGGTTCTCCTCAGTACTTTGGAGATATGGGCTCATTTCCTATTTCTGTCTCAATAGTTTTGAACTCACAGCTCTCACAAGAGTTCTTTAACTATTATGCTGCATGATATACCGCAGCATGTAAGGCAAATGGGATTTTTTTTGGGGGGGAGGGGCGGGAGCAATTTCAGTTTGTAAAAGAAGAATGACCCATGTCTAGTCAATTATTTATTCACAGTGGAAGCAGGAAAGGTAGAAAGTCTGCTTCTACTGCATCAGACTGTATGCTAATTAAATACCTCTTTGGGCGGTGGAAGATGTAATGTTGCTATTGGCAGTTTTTCAGTGGTTACTTTGAGGTCAAAATTCTCTATACCTAGAAAACTGGAGTCATATTTAACAAGGGGAAATCTGAAATGATTTTGAGTGTTTGGGAATAAAACTCTTTCACTGGAAGTAACAAAATGGTGGGGCAGGATAATTCCAAAAATTGTTGCATAGAATGAGTTGCTACATCAGAAAGGTGAACAGTGAAACATGTCTGGTTAGAGTGAGTGGAGTGGCACAACCATTCTTCTGTGTTGGAGGTGGAATATATGCCTTTTTAAGACCATATAAACTCAAGACTTAGCTATCCACCCCAGTCATTTCACATCATCTGTGATGAGTACAATTAGCACACTTGTGAAAAAGTGAGCTTTTTCTTGCACCACAGAAAATAATAAAAACTGCAGTTCCAGCTTTGTCTCTTTGTTTTTGCCTCCCCATATATGAGTGGGAAGTCATTGCTTCGTAAGGGAACTATTTTACCCAGAATTCATATATAGGACTGGCTTGAATGCCAGGAACATGGTATTTTTCTAACATTAATGTAACTGGTTAACTTTGACATAAGTTACTTCAGTTTTCTCTAAAATAATCTCAAGAAAATACTTGGCTGGTTGAAATCACATTATTCCATTTGGCTCCTGCTTTTTCTTGCAGAAGTACATTCTTTACCTACTTTTTACTGTCATTAATCCGTCACAATTGTCTAAATTATGAAAAACTGTCTGAAACCTTAGATGACATGTATTTTAGGAAATGAAATGTTTAAGCTTTTGTGAATAAAGTCTACAACTTTTTCTGAAAACAATACACAACATATCTGATATGTTCAGTACAAACATCTTTATATTTCAGGTATAAAATTAATGAGAACAGCCAGGCTTCAGTTCCTCAAGCATCTGGAGTCAATGCTGTGTTATTCCTTGTACATAGTGCTTCCTCTTCCAGGTAACTGCTACTTCCTCCATGTCAGGGGTAATAATTTGTAATTCTGTTCTAATCTTTATCGAAGAAACCGTATTTAAACTGGGAGTTGTTCTGTATTTGATCAAGTTCAAATGGTTAATTTGCTTTACCATCCTTAAACTTTTGTTATATTTATCAACCCGTATTGTTATCAGTCCTTCCAGGCACTTTTCAGTGGTGCCCAGTGCCAGGACAAAAGGCAGTGGGCACAAACTGGAACGCAAGAGGTCCCATCAGGAAGTACTTCTGTATTGTGTGGGTGATGGAGTTCTGGCACAGGATGCCCAGAGAGGTTATAGAGTCTCCTTCCTTGGAGATCTTCAGAAGCCACCTAGAGGTGGTCCTGGGAAGCCTGCTGCACACTGAAAAATTACGAAGTTGCAGCCACATGTGAAAATTTAAGTTGGGCTATCCCAGCCGCACACTTTCTGTGTGGGTTTTACATCACCCCATTTATTCAGATACTCTTGTCAAAAGCAGAAAAGTTGTGACATTGATATAAGTTATGTTGCAAGAACTTCTCATTAGCACAGTCAGACCTTTTCTTGACTCAAAAACAGACATGAAATACTGCATCCAACTTTTTTTCCTTCCACACAATCTTATTTCTGAGCATTATTTTAACAAACTGAAAATCATTTTTTATAATTAGCTGAAAACCCTTTGCAGAGAAAAACACTGTGTAAAATGAAGGGGAAAAGTCACTGGCATGCAGTGAATTTTCCCTCTTCACTTTTGGAGGAGAAATATCAGTGTTAATTTTGACTTATTGTGGGTCTCACTTGCTCAAAAGTCTTGATAGGAGAGTTTGGCTGTGTAATAATGTGAATATTACCAAGTTACTTGCACAAATTTCTAAAACACCAACAATTCTTATTCTAATCAGTCTGATCATTTCAGGAAATATTTTACTGTGCTTTATTACACTGGATCATGTTGATTTCCAGAAAACAAACAGCATCTTCAAGACTGTCAGTGATCTTCATATTTTCAGCCATCTTTGCCCAGTTATTATTTTTTCATACAGGAAAATTAGCTCTCTGTCCTCTACTGCTGTTGTCAGTAGTGATTTGGATATTGATAGTGATATCGACGATGATCTCCCAAAGTACAAGAATAGGTATATGAACCAAAATAAGGTAGGTATAGCAGTTTCAGGGGTTCGGTAGCATCAGAAACAACTTTCTGTTTAGATTTTAAAATCCTCTAGCTTACTAAAATCTCCCCATAAAGTCATGCACAAAACTGAAGATCAAGAATTACAGAAAAAAAAAAAGAACTTTCTTAATCTAAACTTGCAGCAGGAATGAGGTGGGGAATTAAGAATACATTCTATTAGGCAGCTAGCGCTCTGCTACATGGAATAGCTGACTATCAAAATGTTTCTCAGATGCTTGTCACTAGCAATTCTGACTTTCAAACAGGAGTATGAAGAACTGGAATGGGAGGGTTAAACAGACAAATTATGAAGTACTTGAATAAAAAAAGGACTGTATCTACATTGCAACGACATTTGCTTGGATGCAATTTCAAGGGCATTTTCAAATGACTGTTAGGATAATATTTTCAAATTTACCGTCAAGCTGCATGTATCTTAATCTGTGCATTTTTGCATGATGAGTTTTGTGATACTTTTACTCCTTTTATGCCGGAAGAATATGACATATCTGCAGAGCAATAAGTAGCAATCAGGTGAAAGGGAGAAAATCCTGCTCACTCTTAAATTTTTTTCCGGTATTTTGTTTCAGTAGAGCACTTTCATAGATTCCTAAGTAGACGCAAGCCTAGTTAAAATATACAATATTCTGTGCTATGTAGTTATTTGAATAACAAAATGGACAGAATGGATGGTCATTTGCAGTTTTTAAAAAGATCCCCAAAAGCCCAAAACATCAACTCTTGCATGTTGATAGGATAAGGTTGAAAAGGCTTTCTTCTAAGAAACCTCAAACACTCATAGGCACATAATTTATATGACTTAGCAATTTTTGAAGCCAATACTGGATACTGTCAGTCTTGGGGCTCCTCAGAAGCCAATATAATAAGAAACAAATGCAAAAACTTTTACACTGAAGATCTAGACATGAGTAAATATAGTGGCTATACATGCATCTTTTTTCATCTTAACGCAATAATGACAATAAGAATATTTTGAATTACATTCTCTTAGAGATCTAGGGCACATTCATATGACTATAAATGATGAATTTTGCTTTTCCTAAAAAATAAATACCCTTCAGCCAAATTTACCTTTAGCATGCTCCTAGCCTATTCCGATTAATTTCATCTGTGATATTTTTATTTCTGATTTTGATTTCCTTCAGATGAAATTCTATGGGATGAACAAAAATTGTGGGAAACTTTGAATCCTCCATTTAAAAAATAAATTCTTAAAATAATTTCTACTTGAGATCTGTTCCATTTCAAGTTCCATTTTATAATTCTGTTACATTTTATTCCTTGCTTCTAGGAAAATGTAGGAAGTGATGAAAATAATACTCAGATAACAGCAGGTATGGAGAACTGTTGGTTTTCATTATCTATGTTGCTGATCCCTGAATTCTGCCCAGATTACCACAGTGATTATGTCAGTTCATCTGGCAAACTGAGTTTAGAATAATCAAGATGCCGTTGGTTTTGTGGATGATGCACTTCAGTTTTGCTCACCCTTGCTTTGCAGTAATTTCCTGGAAGCTAGGCCAGGATGCAGGATCTGAAAGGCTCAGTTGCTGTTTTTTTCTAAATAGGCATGATTTGATAACCTTGCAGAATTTGGGATTGTCACTCACACAAACTTATCTGTCACGTAAGCTTTCGAGCAATTGACTTTTGAAATGGTATAGCAAGAGCCAACTTGAGTCAAGTATGAATAAATGGCCTAATAGAGAAAATCTTCACAATCAAGTAGAATTTTAGTGGGAAAAGTCTTACAGTACGTAGGTTGCTCCAAAAGTAATGCCTCATACTTATTTCCATGGAAACTACAACGTATTCAAAGAGCAGGATAATACTATTTTGGAGAGCAAATTCTCAGCCACAAAACACTATTTTTCAACATATTCACCACCATTTTGCTAGTGATGAACAAGAGCCTGTGTTCTGCACTTAGGATAATCCTTCTATATGTCCTTAAACAATAAATAAAAATAGGCAGCCAAGTGCTTTACAGTTAAAGCTGTGCAAAGAGAGTTGGTGCATTTGCAAGAAGTAGATCCTCTAGATTCTTCTGAGACCCTTAAACATCCTCTGCTGGAAGGCAGGTTTTCCCAATAACAAGAAATGTGATCACTTGCAATCTGGAGTTAGGCTAAATATATTCAGCAAAGAAAGCATGCTCTGAAAACAGAATATCCCTAAGCCTCGTAGCTGCTCAATGAAATGGACACTCATGGTACGTCTTGCCCACAGTGAATGTACATGTTGCTGAGGACCTTCAAGGGATGCCCAGCATCTCTAGCTTTGGGGAAGTCAAGTCAGAGCAGGAACTCAGAACAGGCTGTGACCACTACCTTGATTTTATCAAAAGTTTTGAATTTGAGAAATGAATATAAAAATCTATGATTTCAGGGTCAGTAAATGTCATTTTGTTATTAAACTTCATTTAGTTGCTAAATTTATGTTCATCTCTGGAATCCTCACACAGAGGCTTCAGAACTGCTTCTCAGCTGTCCTGATGACTTCGTTCATTCTCACTAGCATGTGCAGTTTCTGTAAAATCTGTTGCTGTGCTCTGAATAAGGTTCTACCACATCATGGAGTAATAATGCTGGCCAGTTTAGATGAGACCATCAAGATTGTTTTCATTTCTTGTCAGTTGTCATCTATCCATATCTGTAGCATTTTTATGGTAATGCTATCTTGATGATGGAGTTTATTTTCAAATTTAGCTTTTTCTATCTTTATGTAATTTCTGTACATTCAAAAGCAGTTCTAAAAGCTGTTTAGAAAATGTATGATCATTTGTGTTCCAAAGCAGAAGACACACTTAGGTATAAGCATATCCAGTACTCGAAAACGAACGCAGAATCACCCAGGGATGTAGGAAGGTATTCACCAATACTGGCTTCTGCTCATGAAAATGGCTGTATCTACCTATGGAGTATTCAGGTAGCTTTCTGAATGTCTTTGGGATGGGATTGGATCATTAAAAAGTTAATTCTACTAATCTTTGGAAACATGCTTTTTAAGTAACACTTGCAGCAGTAGATATTTCATTGTTGGGTTGTTGTTTTTTTTTTTTTTTTTGCTAATAGTTTCTTCCACAGACAAATTTAGATCTGCTTTAATAACAATAGCAGAGAGTAATGTCCAGTGGAAAGCGAAGAGACATGATTTATAACAAAAACTGGCTGTAAAGTTATGTGAAAGTGTAGAAGCTGATTTTTCACGCACTTCATGTACCATCTAAGAAAGCATAATACACAAAGCAGAGTATCCTGTGCTCAGATGAGGAGAAATATGGCCATAGCATTTCAGAAGCCAGTTAGCACCAGTAGGGTTACTAATTAGGACAGAATGGTATCTGAGCATGTCTCATCTGTAGCTATAATCATGAAAAGCCAGTCATGCAACAGAATGCCAATGGCTTAGTTGTCGTATCACATCAAATCTATAAGACTCTATTCCAGAAAGCATGTTATTCTAAACAAGAGATGAAAAGTAAACACAGATAGAAGGAGGAGCCTAACAGGAAGCCCTAGCTTCCTGTAAAATAGCAAATGCAAGTTCTTGGGAGAATTCTTCAGAAATATGAAGTAGCTTTTGCTGATGTTTTATTTAAAAAAAAATACAATACAGTGGTAAATGTTCACAAATACAGTAGATACAGACTTTGTGTGCTTAGATTCCTGTAGGAATTCCCAAGTTCAAATGATGGTGATGTCATCATTGGCATGATCATCATCATTACACTGTCAAGATTCTCCTTATCCTCATGACTATTTCCCTCACCTCCTAGACCTGAAGGGACAGTAGGGGAAAAAAGGCTACTGGTACTTGCTTGAAAACATAACAGGCTCGTGAGGGAGACATCATGTGTCCATTTGCAGCAAGGAATGACAGGCCAGTAGAAAATGAAATGCATAGTGATATTTAACAGCAAATGAGAGGTAAGTGTTGAAGTAGGGATAGGTACAATTGAGTTGTGAATTGCCTGAAGAGTGAAATATGTTGTGCTTTTGATGTAGAAGAGATAACAGTCCAGAAGAATACACCTCAGCCATATTGGTCATTCATTAGATGAGGAAAGTACTTTTCAGCAGCTTTCAAAATGGGTGTAAGTTGGGTTAATGGTGAACAGACCAAATCAATAGCACTCAACTCCTGATGCACTGATTTGTTTTTTTCATGTAGATGTTATAAAAAGAAATGTGATTTTAATTATTCTATTTTAGGGGAACTTACTGAAAGAAATTTTGCCATTTTCGAAATATCATCCAGTTCCTCTGACAGCAATATGTACAGACATCTCTACTAAAATGCTTCTGGCAGGCAGTAAGGGTAAGTGAATGTGCTAGTCATTCTGTTCAGGACAGTTTGTAGAACTACGTAAGATCATGCTGTTAATGTGCCAGAAATGTGAAAATGAAGGTGCAAATGCTGCTAGACTTTCTCCATCAAAGCTATAATTAAACAATTGAAAATGGTATTTCATGATATGAAAAGATGGTAGATTAAAGCTTAGAATTAGTTGCACTAAAAATAGTCTTTCAAAAAGAAATTACAACTTACTTTATTTACAAAATCTGTATGCATCTCCCATCTGAATTACTGTATTAATACCAAAGGCTACTTAAGAACAAACAAAAATGTCACATTTGTGGTAGCATAACTAAATAAAAACCTGATGCTTTGGCTGTACCAAGAGCCATGATTCAGACACTGATATGGTGCACACATTAATGGCCTCATCAGTATACAGCTGTGTAAGGAAAGAAGGCATGTGTGGTCTGTGCTTGTAGCTCATTGTTAGACTTAATTTCACACCAAATCTGTCTTTTGTCTGGGAGAAAATCTAACAGTTTATCTGCTGTCTGACTCTCCTCCAAACCTCTCAACTCACCCTGGAAATTTTCCTCTTCTGCATCTGTCATTTAAGATTTCTGTCCTGTAATGTGCCACTTTTCTTCTGAAATATCTATTGGAACTGTTTCCTAATGGTTTCCTGCTATTATGCTATCAACATCGGGATGGATTGAGGTGTTTGGGTTTTTTTGTGTGTGTGTGTTTTATTCTTTTTTATTTCATCTGGTTCAAAACTGAGCAGGAGATTGAAATGCTGAAAATGAAGAGAAGTTTCCACTCTTCATTGATTCAAATCAATAAGGTGCATGCACTGAACAAGATTTTAATTAACTGTGGAAAAGCATCCACCCTATTACCTATTCATCTGACACTGTCCCTTTGTCCTTTTGTGTTTGTGCCACTGAATGTATATGCTTCTCATGCCTTATGCACTGCTAATGTCAAAGTCTTGTTCCCTTTACTGATTTTCCTTTTTAGGAGGACAAATACTCTGTCAGCCTCTCTGCTTGCTTGATAATGCACAGTCCTGTAAATCAGATGTGTCCAGTATGAAGGCTGGAATAACACAGAAGATTCCTCTGTCTAGTAGTAGAAATTAGGGATGTAAGAGGCAACATCAGCAGGGAAGAGGGAGCCTAGGTGGGAAACTGAGCAGTCAGAGGTCATAAGAAAAATGTTTATTTGATTCTAGTTCCACCTGAGTGCACTAGGATGTAAAACATTAAGCCTTCATTATGCATGTAATTAATCATAAACTTTGTCCATTTTACCAGGATTGAAAAATAGTTTTTCATCACTTGAAAACTCAAATCTAGCTTGTGTAATAGATAACAGCCCGGAAAAGATTACTCTTGTTATTAACTCATGTCATTCAAGGAAAGAACTCTGCATTCTTTCCATTTCAAATCCATTCAAAGAAACATTATTCAAAATGGCATGTGTATTTGTTTGCATACTAATAAATGGTGTATTTTCTACTCTGTGTGCTTGACAATGAGATAGTGACTTTCCCACTAAAATAATTTCCACTGGCCTGTGATTTTTTTGTCATTCTGCCCAGTGTTTACCAAGAGCATACGTTAGCAACAAGAAACTGTAGCAATAATGAAATTTATTGACATTTTGCTTTTTCCATTTTTAAATAGAAGGACATATCATGTGCTGGAGCATTGTTTCATTCCTAGAAGATCCACAAAACAGTAAGAACGTAAGGGAAAATCTGACATTTTCTTAACCTGAACAGTATACTAGGGTAAGACAAATAGTGGAAAAAAATGGATTCAGACCTCCACGGGGACTAAAATGGTTTCCTGCACAAAAAGGTCATCAAATAATAATTTGATGTCATGAAAAACAAACAAAAAAAAGACATAAGTAGAATGCTGGTAGTATTACTCCATTGTGTTGAAAGAGGTTAAATTAGAATGAATTTATCCTTGTCTTCTAAGTAGAATTTCTACCACATACCATTTGCAGCCTGTTTGGTGAAGGGTACAAAAAATCATCACTTAATTTTCAGAAAGCCTTGCTGGTAAAACCACTAAGCCAGTAACCATGGTGACATACAGAACTGCCTAAAATGTGGTTATGTTGCTTTTTCCCCTCAGCAAATAAAGGAGGAGCTCTGTTGGATGGCACACTCTGCTGAAGTCATTGACTTATTTCATGAAGAGCAGAAAAATGTGGTAGTAACAGCATCTGTTGATGGTTCAGTCAGGTACAAAATGACTAATTCTTCTTACTTCTATGGCCAGTTAGTTGAACTGCCTCCAAAGGTCCTCTTCTTGATGGACTCACATACAGGCTAGGTCTTAAATAAAGTGCAACATTGGGCACATTTTCTGTTCTGCACCTGCAAGAACTAAGTTTTTAATGTGAACAATTCTACTTTTCCCAGTGAGTCAGACCTTTTACTAGACTGTCATTTTCTTTCAACAAGGTGACCTTGACTGCATAGGAAACAATTCCCTAATTTTAGAAATTACCTCCTGTTCTAATTCCATTTTAGCTTTCAGTACTTGCTAAGTTAACGTGGGTCCTCAACACTGAGTGTAGCAAATTTAAGCCACTTTAATCTCAAGCTACTTTATAGAAAACTGTGTGATTCCTTCTTGGCTAAGAAGTACATTTGAAAGGATTTTTTTTTTTTTAAAGAGTCAGTGAGGAAGTTTTGTATAGATCTTGCTGTGGTGGCAGCACCTTACTGTTGGAGCAGTTCAGGATATTGGTGCCTTTATTCCTCAGTTTAGTTATAATGATTAACTATTTATTTGTTTTCTGACATTTACAACATCCTTCTGAGATTTTTTTTACTCTCAAGTTACTTACACAGTAAACAGTGAACTTCATTCTCATTGATTTTTTTTAGATAGCATACTGCACTCTAGAGCAGTGCTGCAGAACTTGATAATGTATTTTCATTCTTGCTCCATTTCTAAAAGCATTGATTTTCCTTTCTGTCCTTTGGCACTGCTTTTACTATATCTGTAGACTCTGGCATGCCATGAATGGATGCTATCTTGGTTACTTTGGACAGTCCAGGAAATTTGAACTATCAGATATCAGTCGATTGATTTTGCCTTGTGATGTTAAAGATGTTCCTATAATAATTAAAGAGGAAAGCAAGCATATGGAAAAGAAGAGCATGCCGGATAGCGACAAGTAAGATCTCAAATATTTACATGCATGCATGAGTGGGGGAATAATTCTGAAATATTATACTTACAGAGTACCTTTTATCTGAAGGTCATAAAAATAAAAATTTTTCCTCTAAGGAACTACTATAAGCCTTTTAAAAAAAATGGTTTTACAAACCATGGATAAATCTCACTATTCTTATAACTAGGTGACTCATGATTAGGTGATGATCGAGATTTGAATTGAATAATAGTAATGACTAGATAATTGTCTCCGATTTTAGCCTAATTACAGTTTACATGTTATCTATTCTGTTCAGGTTAGTAGCCTATTTTTTTTCAGTTCTGCAAGCTGATATACTTCTGGGATACCCAAAACTTTATTAGAAAAGATTACTGTGAAGTTTCAACCTAAAAACAATATTTCCATGTAAAAGATGGTTTAATTAAGTTTACTAGGATGTTGTAGATAGATTCACATACCTCCGATCCTAACGTTCTGACACTGACGTAAATGTTGTATGCTCAGTAGCAGTGTTGGACCTCTTTCCTTCTAGGCAGAGTTCTCAAGGGATGTGGATTGGCTGCAAGTCAAGCTGGAGAACCTTGGTCCCCTAGCTAAGGCTGTAATAAGTCCCAGATCTCCCTGTTTTATTAACAAGTGGTTTGAGCAAATGCAGAAGCAAAATGCACATGGCTCTTATTGACAAATTGAAAAGTTACTGCATGGCTTAAAGAAGTCAAACAGGCTTTAATTATAAAGCTTCATGTACCATGTGCATTTTTAGGCTAACTTTTAAACAAAGAACTCTGAGACAATGGGAAAGCTCCAAGATGCTTTACTGCTAGCCTATTTAGGTTGGTATCCTGCTAACTTATTCTTACACAGATTTCTTACTAATGTGAGTAGACCCACTGAAGTCAGAACAGTAACTCATCAGTAAAGAGAAGTTCCTGATTGTGTTTGAAGGACTAATCCCTATAGTGTTTTTGAAGGCAGCAAATAGTCAGGAACCTCTGGAAATGCTAACAGCTCCGCATCCTTCCTGTAGTGGGAGCCCCAGGCTTGGACACAGTACTTCAGATGGGACACCATGAGGGCAGAGTAGAAGGGGGACAATCACCTTCCTCTCCCTGCTGGCCACGCCTCTTTTCTTTTGATGCAGCCCAGGATACAGTTGACCTTCTGGACTGCAGGAAAACACTGCTGGTTCATCTACAGCTTCATGTCCATCAGGACCCCCAAGTCCTTTTCTGCAGGGCTGCTCTCAATGAGTTCTTCTCCCAGTTTGTATTCGTACCTGGCGTTGTCTTCACCCAAGTGCAACACATTGCACTTGGGCTTGTTTAACCTCATTAGATTCTCATGTGCCTACTTTTTGAGCATGTCCAGGTCCCTCTGGATGGCGTCCCTTCCTTTGATTGTCTCAACTGCATCACTCAGCTTAGTGCATCAGCAAACCTGCTGAGGGTACACTAAATCCCACTCTGTATGTCATTGATAAAGATGTTGAAGAGCTCCTGTCCCAAGACGAACCCCTGGAGGACACAACCCATGACCGGCCTCCACTTGGACATAGAGCCATTGACAACAACTCTCTGGCTATGATCATCCAACCAATTATTTATCTAACGGTCCAGCCTTCAAATCCCTATCTCTCCAAATTAGAAATAAGGATGTGATGTGGGACCATGTCAAAGGCCTTGCACAAGTCCAGATAGATGACATATCTGTTGCCATTCATTTGTCCGCTAATGCCATCACTCCATCATAAAAAGCCACTAGATTGTTCAGGCACAATCTTCAGCATTGTTGAAGCCGTGCTGACTGTCTCAGATCACCTCCTCTCTTGCACGTGCCTTAACAACTCATCCAGGAGGATCAGCTCCATGATCTTCCCAGGCACAGAGGTGAGGCTCACTGGCCTGTAGTTCCCCAGGTCTTCCTTTCTCCCTTTCTTGAATATGGGAGGCATGTTTCCCTTTTTCCAGTCACCTGGGATTTCAACTGACAGTCATGATTTTTCAAATATAACAGAGAGTGGCTTGGCAACCACATCAGCCAGTTCCTTCAGAACCTTGGGATGCATGTCATCTGGTCCCATAGACTTGTACATGTACAGCCTCATAAGGTGGACCGGAGGTAACCTTCTTTGTTATTACAGAGGCATAGAACAATTATAGTCAGAACCAAAAAAGAAACATTATCAGACAGTGAACTTGCACTGAGTTGCAGTAAAGACTGTTTTATGTATTAACTTATCCTTCCTCCTAAAGATGACAAGCCAGTATCTGGATTGAAGAAGTGTTGGTGAAACACTTTGTGACACATTTGAAGCTCCCAATATAAATTATATTTTGGAGACATATGGAGTAATTTATACTTCAAAATGATTTTATTTTGGTGCCAACTAAGAGTGTTGAATTTAAATTGGCTCTTTAAATAGGAGCTTCTCATTTCTTGTCCTTTTCTGTTTTATATGCACAGGTGGAAATCAATGACCAGATCACCTTCAATTTTAAAAAAGGATAAACATGTGAACACAATTCAGGACTTGAAGTTTTTCAAAGCTCTGGCTTCTCCGAAGGTATCTAATGTATTTACTGATTTGTTTCAGTTCTGTGCAACATAGTAGGAAATGCAACTGTTTTCTCATTAGAAAACTGTTTTCTCATTTAGAAAAAAAGCCATAAATAACCCTATATATTCTCATTCAGTAGACAAGCTAGAACAAAAATGCATTAACAAAGAGATCAGTGAAAATTCTGTGGTTTTCATTGTCTTTGTTTTACACCTCTAAATTCCAATGTGGAAGAAAGAACATACTGATTCACTTGTTTGGCTTGATAGCATTAAAAAAAAACTACAATCATCAACAACAAAAAACCTTAAACCCAGAATTCTCACATGGTCCAACAGAAGTCCAAGTGGTATCCAAGGTTTACTTGAAGGATGTATGAAAATATTAGAACAATGGTGAGCACCTGCTGATATATAATAGTTCTTTCTAGTTCTCTAACTGAATAATGGTGGAACTCCTCCATCTTCACATGGTATAGCCTTTAGAAGTCATGGGAACAAATGAAACTTCTCCTTTTGGAATTGGACTAGAAAAGGAAAAAGATACAAACTCTATGGGCGCTTGTCAAAAAAATAAAACCTTCTATTAACACCTTTCTGACCATTCTTCCCTCATATTTAGCGAGGGCTATGAATTCTTTACATCCTTTCCTAAAATCTGTGGTACAATGGGTCTCCTATGTAACAGAATCCATTATCCTAATACTAATGTGGCCAGCTAAGATCCAAACAGCAGTCAGTAGAAGTTATTACTCCATGTGACCAGTTCTCTCTGTGTACCTTGGGTGGAATGACAAGGAGAATGGAGCTCACTTCTCTACTGTTTATTGCCCCATCTTGCCCAGATAGTTTTTTCCTTTTCCTCATCCTGTGATACCAAGGATCAGCTCTCATCTCCTCTGAATGTTCAACTAGTTGGAGCTAGTGGATTACTTGTTGCCAAGCACGGAGTTTTGAGGCATTCTGTCATTTCACCCCAAGGCAGCAACAAGATGACAAGCTCCCTTACTTAACAGTTATACCAGTCAGGGATGCTGCACAGTCTCTGAAGTGGCCTCTGTTTAAATCAGGGAAACTGCTTTTTCGCTGTAAGGGCACACAGTACAAAGTAACACCAGTTGAACACTCATCCCCTGCAGTTCAACAGCTGTAGACTCAGCACTGTATAATAAAAGAGAAGTGTAAGTGGGAAGAAATATGTTGATGCTGAGAATAAAACATGAAACTGACTGTAGCAGTCAGTGGCTGAGTATACTGTGGGACAAGCCAGTAGAGGCGAGTGCCACTTTGGCTTTTACTTAGTCATTTGAGAAGACTCACAGTGGAAAATACTTGCCTGTTCACACATGTTGGCACTAGAGTCTCCTTGTGATTGGGCTTTTGTTAGGAAAAAGGTTTGATTTCTTTTCATTAGCCTTAGAGAAAAACAGTTTATTTTTCTCTAAGAAATTCAGTTTGCACTTCAGACTAGGGATGTCTGTGCAAATACTTGGAGTATACGATTAACTCATTGTAATCCAGACGTCCAATCATTCTGAAAAAGGTAATGCCTGGTAATTAATGTACATAAGTAATATCTGTCTGGAATGGATTCCTTGAGGAATGTTTTTCATTGATGAAGATGTGATATCTCAAACTATTATTACTTCAGCACATTCAGTTGTGTGAAAAAATATTTGTAGAAAGTCTCTGTGCATTATACCATTTCAAACTAAACTCACTTTCAGATTTGGTGGAAATGAGTTATTTGCACTATTTCAAGGTTTAGATATGTTCTTTTCCCATGTTAGAGAACCGTAAGTTGCTCTCTGAGGGTGAAATCACTGCTATATTGTGTAAGAACAGTTAAATTTCCTGCCCTGTCTGTACATATAATACCTAGGTATGTCTAAGGATACATGTGAATGCAGATGAACTATCAAGGTACTTGAGGTATTTTCACTAATTTGAAACATCCTATGGTTTACAACAGCAACGTCTTTTTGTTCATGTATGTCTTTCCAAACTGGTTGCTGAAGTGTTTGTGATTTGCATAGCCCAACAGAGTGAGCCAGACCAACAGTCCTAAGATGAAACTATCACATGGGAAGGAGTTCTTACTCCATGACCCTTCAGCTAGCTTTCCACTGCTTTCCACTGACCTCTAATAGCACGCATCCACCAAATCTGACAAGTAACGTGAAAATGATTCCTGTATTGAACTTAACAAAATGTTAATAGGTGATATAGCTAAGTAAGTATTTAAAACTAGATTAAATTTAGGTGATTTTTTAAAAAAATTGCTATTAACTGTGTTGAATTTTTGTCCCTTGGGAAGCTGGAATCTTGCCTGGTATCTCTTTTCTATAGCAGACGAATAATCCCCTTCAAATCTAAAAATGTTCAAAACCTGTGCTTAAACCACAGTCTCTCCACGTAGTAATGATATTAACTTCTTCAGATAACATGAATGCTACCCACACTATTCAATAATTTAATAGTATGTAACAGTATTTCTTCATTACCTTTGTCTTTAGCTTCTAATGCACTCATTTTGGTTTCCTTTGATCAGCCTCCTAGACAACCTTTGGAAAGCATCGAGTCAGGAAGCAAAGTTACTGGTGCAGTATTTGGGCATCTTCCTATATACAAGGTAAGCACAAGTGCTTCCCACCTTTTGTTGTGGTGTTCAAGCAGCAGAAGTCCTTAGGACTAGTAAATGATTAACATCATGTACTCACTCACTCTGTTGTTGACTGTTTCTCAATTTAATTTTCTCACATGGTCTGCCTTACTACCAACCCAACTCCATTCTCCATTTGATGGAAGCTTGAGAAACAAGCTGAAGAGAGCATCCTTCAAAGTGAGTAGTCCAACCATTAATTTCTCCTGTTCAGCCTCATATTATTAAGAAAGTTATTGTTTCAGAGTCTTTTCTTTTAGCCAGCACAAAGACCATTGATTCTTATCTGCACAAAGCTTTGGCTGTAAGTTAACTGTAAGTTAATACCATTTTGTGGGTACTATTGATTAGATTTATTATGAGCTAACAAGGCTTCCTAGGTTTTTCCTTCTTTAGAGTGAGACCAGAACTTCCACAGCCTCATCAATCCCACCTATTACAGGATGGAAAGAATTACCCCTTGAAGTAGCGCCGATTTCTTTCTATAGAGAGTGCCTAGTGAACTAGCTTGGACAAGACTCTGAACATTTAGATGGCTGATTAGGTGGGATGAATAGAGCATTCAAATATGTATGACTTACTGGTTTTAAAAGCAGCTTTACAGGTGGAATATCTCCTCCATACTAACCTAATGAATGTGGGAGCTGGTACATATTGTTCAAATAGATGGCACATATGCCATTTTTCTGACCATTAATGTGCCTTGGAAATCTATGTTTTATTTTCTTTCCTGATAAGTTAGGAGCAAATAAATTGAAGCCAATGTCACCATAACAGATTTACATAAAATGTGATCAGATTTTTTTGTGAGCTACATGCACAACAATTTTTTTTGTCTGTGTTGTTACAAAACAGTATAAAGTGGTCTGATCGCATGTATATATTTATTAGCTCTCGAAATTTTGCAATTTATTTCTACAGATCCTCAGTGGAACAAACCTGAGATGTCCTCTCAAACTGGATTGACAATGGAGTCAGAGCTCAGTGGAGAACAGAATCAAGACACATAAGCATTATGTTCATCTTAAGGCAAGTGGTTTAGCAGGTTCCTTGAGCATATAGAAATAAAATCTTTACATCTTTCCCAGTTCTTCAAGCAGAGAAAAAATTCTAGCATGATTATAACAAGACAGTTCTCATTCCATCTCACTCTACTTGTTGATGGTTAAGAATGAAAAGCACGTTACTGTGATTAACTGCTTTAAATATTCAGAGCCATAAATATGCAAAAATACTGCTATTGCTGCCATGCAGATGTCTTTAGAGAGTAAGAAATGTACTAACTCTGGCTAGGATTAAGCTAGTTTTCTTCATTGCAGTCCATATGCGACTGTGTTTTGACTTGTGATTAAAAAAGCATGATAACAGAACACTGTTGTGCCTATTGCTGAGAGCTGCCTGTGTCATCAAGGTGTTTTTTTTCCCCACTCTCAAGCTATAGGATGGAAGTGCAGGAGAAGATGGGAGAGACCACATCTGGTATGGCTAACATGAACTTACCAGAGATATCCCACACCACATAATGGCCTGCTCAGCAATAAAAGAGTGGGAAAAGGAGGAGAAAGGTGAGGTGATTAAGGTGTTCATCATCTTAACTAACCACTATGTGTGCCATGGCCCTGCTTTCCAGGTAGTGGGTAAATATCTGCCTGCTGCTGGGAAGTAGTGAATGAATTCATTCTTTTGCCTTTTTTAAGCGTCAGAAGAAAAGCAGAGATACTCAATTTTATTGAACAGACAATCCACTAAAGCACTGCACTATACAGAATTAATTAGAAGAATAGACACTTATTGTATCCTAGAGAACAGAGCATGCTACTAGAAAGAAATTAAGAACAGAAAAGCTTATCAGACAATTGATAGTTCCACAGATATCTTTCAGACAGTCTTTTCAATGCTGGATCTAGCACAAAGCTGTTTGTTAATAGGCTTGTTGAGTATTAGCTGTGAATTTTCTCTGTTGATGTCTCTGTATTCCTTTGGAGGCTATTTTTCCTCCAGCATCCACAGTTATATTTCAGGCTTAAGTGTTCTAGGTGTATCAGTTGTTCTGTTGTTTCAGATCATTACTACATTATGGAAAGGTATCTTAATTAAGATAACTTTTTTCAGCATGGCAGTAACTCATGCTTGAACTGACTGCAGTAGTTAGTTTGCCAGAATTTCATTACAGCCTTTGCTAGAGCTTTACAGAATTTGGGACGTTCCTCAGGTGCCCTCACCCACTGTGGTAGTTCAATCTGAATGGCATCAACAACACCAGAACTACGGGAGCCAAAAGTCTTTGTTATGTATCCGCCACTATAATAGTTCCCATTATTTGGTCTAGGATTGGATGGAGAAGGCACACAAACGTAACTGTTATTTTGTTCTTCAATATATTTACCCAAACTTCTGTTCCCTGCAAGCAGAGTCTCAAAAGACACACCGACTAGCTGATTGGCCAGATATCTAATGGAGGAATTTGATGCAGAAAGGACACCCAAATTAAGAGAAGTTTTTGAAAGTGTATAACCTAATTCTATCCACTGTTCGGGATGTGCTTGTCCATGGATATCCAGAATCAGGCCCCCTGTCATCTGTGATTTTGCAGTGGTCAAGAATTCCATGTAATCCTCCCAGGCCTGTTCTGCTTGGGGAACTCCAAAGGAGGCTTCTTCCTTTTCCCTGTTGGCATCCATCTTGAACCTCTGTAGGTGGTTTATAACAACATGTGGAAAGAAACCATCAGTAATTTTGTTGATTTCCTCAGCAAGAGCCTGAGCCACTTCTATGGTGTACCTGTCTTGTTTGGTAGATACTTTACACTTCTCATAATTTTGAATGCTTCCAGGAGGACACTCATGAGAGAAAATACAAGATGTCTCTGCATCCCAACAGCCAGCCTCTCGATCAGGGATGTCTTCAGGTTCCATTGACCCACCATGTGGGACAGAGAGGATCAGGTTCATGTTGCCCACTTGATATTCAGTGAAATGATTATGGCCAAATATAACTCCTCTGCTGCTAGTGGGTTTTAGAAGCAAATATAGAATGGAAAGGAGGAACAGATATATAGTTTTCATTTCCTGCTGGAAGACTCAGCAAAAAGGAATATGGCAATACCTGCATAAAAGCATAAAGCAGATTTTGGATTATTTACAGATGAAAACATATGAGTGTACAGCAGGTGCTACTAGAAAAAATTAGTTACCAGTAGTGCAAAGAATAAAAGTACTTTCAAGAGACACAAAAAAGGAACAGGGCACTTCGTGTGGCTAGACATAATTGATGCAGTGTTTCCAAAAGAGAGGATTCTCACAGAATAACAGGGCAAGGAAAACAGTTTATTGGGCCTCCCTTATTCCCAAGAAAGCACAAAGATCATTTGATCACATTATCTGATCCTAGAAAATCACTAGATCTGAGCAAAATATTTAAAATAAACATTTTCCCAACTAAGCGTTCCTTTTTTTCAACTGTGAAATGTCAAGAAAATTCAAAGAAAATTTGAAGGATCTTATGTATCTCATTGACTTGAATGAAGTATCTTTCCATTATCCGCATGCTTTCAAAACTAGAGGTTATGTCAGCTCAGACCATCTCTGTGTTTGTCTAAAATAGACAGACTGATAAAAATCGAGTGCTACTAAGCTCTACCTCTAGCTGTTCTCCAGGTTGAGTTACTGTGAAATCATCACAAATAGATACGAGTCCATTATGGAGCAACCCTCTTAATTTTCAGGTGTCCTTTCCCTTCAAGAGAGCTAAGATACTTCTGAGCCATCAGCAAATATGACATTTTTTGGAAAGCTGTAATTCAGCAAGATACTAACAGCTCTTTCATGTTTGAAGGCATCATATTCCTAGAAAAACCAGAGTCTTGTGCGACAGTTGTAAAATGAATGAATAAAGTCAGTGAAAAGCAGAAGAAAAGGATAGTTTCAATTCCATGAACTAAAAAAAGCTTCACGTAACATAGGCCAGTTGAGGAGTTTGTAAATGGGTACATTAACAGGCTGTGCTGTTGTCTGTCCTGCCTTTATCATCACATCACCCGCAAAAATACAGAGGGTAAGGACAACCAGAGAAAAAAAAGCTGAAGAACTGCAAGAATCTGCCTACCAGACTTGCCCTGAGAGTATGTATTACAGCAGCTAGTAACACTGAGAAGTACTAAAGTTCCTATAACAAGCAGTCTGCACCCACTTACCTACATGGGGCTTCCTTCCACTACTGTGCCGCATGTTTGTCCTCAAATCTGAAGCAATAATCAGCAAAGAAGATATTCTACACCTTACACTTGACATGCTGCCATAAAGTTTGTTTGTTTGTCTTACAGGATCTTCAGTTGTTATACTAGAGTTTCCAGCTTAAAATAAACTTTTATCCACATTAGCACATTATTCATGCTTCCCTAGGTTTCTCCAAGACACAGGCCTTTATCTACTAGTTCACTGTCTGCATTACCAGAAACGTGGAGAAAATATTTTTAAGTACTATTCAGAATCCCTTTTTATCAGAGAAACAGATCAACTGTAAAAAGCAGCACAAGCCATCCATATAAGTCTAGGCATAGCTTACCTCAGGCACAGTGGGTCTCAACATCAAGTTAAAGAAATCTACAGCAACACCTCATAGGTGCTGTGCAACTGCCTTAGAAGTCAGGCTTCCTTTGCCTCAGATGTTCAGCTTAAATGTGATGAGACAGCTGTTTCTTTCCCATCACCTGCCAAACCAGTTTGTTTGCATCCCTGCAATTTCCTGTTAATGATTGAATCATACTGTTAAATCTATTATATCTTGTTTTAAAAATATCTGGATACATAGCTCTGTATGACTCCCTAACTGGGAGAAAATCACCCAGGCACAGCTCAGGCCCTCGGCAGGCTCAGACAGAGCAGAGGAAACTGGTAACCTCAGACTGGTTTATGGTTTTCTGGATAACATATAGATACTGCAGAAGAAAAACGTTAGTCATAGTAACACAGACTAGAACAGTATTTGGGGCCTCACAGCAAAGCACACATCTTATGGAGGGATTTGAACATCTGTTCTTCTCCAACAGAGGAACACCTGAAAGTAGGGAAGAATACGCTAGAAAATTTACCTGTTTGTTGTCCTCTCCATAAAGAGGAGGTCAATGTGAATAAGAAATAATTGAACTCTGTAACAGGCTCCACGTTTTCTGTATATTGTAGTTAAACTTATATTATTGTGAGGTTTAAAAAATCCTCAATATTTTAAACTGGTAGCAATCGCTGCAGGAGCAGTTTGAAGATTTACCTACAAAGAAAGGGAGATTGAGCTGTTACTGATTTTGTGCCTTCAAAAGCAAAACTGAACTGACCACTGTGCTGGGTTTCACAATGGACTCTGAACCAGCAGATCTCTAGAGGGCAGGCCGAGTCCTGCAACTGCTGGCAAAGAGACTTAATTCACCTGCACCTCCATGTATCATTTCACAACACAGGGATCACAAAAAGGAAAATTATTTATATGCTGGTATACTACAAACTTAGCGTACTTTTATTCTCAATACTGACATCCATTTTTAGAGATCAAAACCAACTTGTCACAAGCACCACAGTCACACCAGAACTCAGAATAGCTGATGCAATCAGTAAAGATAATTCCACAACCTCTTTTTGCCACCACTTACGTCTTTATTTCCTCCTAAAAGGAAATCATTAGGTAGAAGCTTAACTAGCCACAATGCTATTATTTCACTTGGAATCAGTTTGTGCCAATGATTCCACCTTAAAAAAAACAAAAACAAACAAAAAAAACAACCCTGCATCTGGGTATCCAGGAGGAGAGCTCCTCAGAGCCAAGAATTACTGCTTGAGTATTCAAAGTGAACTTGCAGAACTCACAGCAGTGAGGCAGATGACCAAATAAAAATGTTGGCAACACACTGGGATGGCAGCCAGCAGGTTCCCACTGGCAGTAGGGATCACATAAATTATAGGTCACTGCTCGTTTCCATCGGATTACTCATGAGCAGCTTGCTTCTGCTACTCACTGGCAACGTGTGCATTCATGTTCTTTTGCCTTTGCTGGAAAAATCCAGGACACAGAGAGAAGGTCAGATGTTCTAGGCACTGACAAACATCTATTTCAAATACTTCTAAGCTGCAGTGGTTTTCCTTTTGAGATCAGTGAGCTTCACGAGGTATTACTTGGCAGAACTGTGTTTACTCCACAACCACTTTCTCGTGAAGTTGATGGGCACAGGTCTTACCTCAGCAGACTTTCAGCAAATACAGAAAGATTTGCACAGGAATGGAATGTCAGAATCACACTCACTCATCTTTTCAATGGAAAATGATTCCATAAGCTGTGTGCACCCAGCAGTGAACAAATCGTGATCAGCCCAGATGCCAAACCTCTGAGAATGAGGTAAATGTGACTCTGACACAAGAAATTGATATGGCTTCTCTTCTGTTCTCCTCTGTACCTGTTCAGTGGCTGAGGCCTGCATATGGCATTAGAAATTTAACTGCGTTAGTTGATAGGTGAGATACACAGCCCATGCTCTCGGCCTAGCCTGACTACAGCAGGAGTCTGTTACAATATTAACTTAGACAATACAGGTTTTTAATGACGTTAGTTACACTGTTGATATAATCTGATTGAAGACAGTTTTAATGAACCAAATGCTGGTGCATATCACCCACATACTCCTACAGACATACTTTTGTGAGATCCTTTCATGATTCATTCATAGAGGACATAACACAAAGAGGTCACTTTGGGTGATCACACTGATCCCTGATGCCTTCCAAATCTTTAAATCTATTTGGAGCTTTCAGAGATTTAATGTAATCATGCTCGCTTCACATACCTTCGCTTGAAGGTATCCACCCTTTCAGATTAAGGAAGTGAAGAGGAAATTCTCAGTGAAGAATTCTGTGGTTCTGGTTTTCTTCAACAAAAGTTCCTCGGCTCCAGTGCTTCTGACTCTGAGGCTCACCTTATGATTGTTTATAATCCCATCTACAGAAAATAGTCAAAAGTAGATTTAATTGATTTACGCATTTTAAATTGTATGCATATATTGTATTGTCTACCCTGGTTATTCTTCATCCCATGAGCAGAACAGCTTAAGGAAAACAGAAACGTTAGAATTGATATAAGAACATATTTTTAAGATAAGCAATCATAATCCAACTTTCAATTAAATTGAAAACTACTGGAGCATGCCAGATATAGGCAGAATCATAGGGTGAAAATTAATAAAAGAAAAATCAGTGAAGAGGAATTTGATCGATATGTTAAGCTTTAAAATATCTTATGCTACCATCATGGCCAAACTATTTCTAAGCATTTCTCAAACCACACATAATATACTTAAGAAGTTTTAATCTGATGTACTTTTTTTTTTTAATGTATTGAATTTAAGCCCTCTACTGTCTGGAAACAGTGCTTTTCTGCCCTGCTGACTGAGTCATCCATATAACACAGTCAAAATTATGAAAGAGCTCTACAATCTTCAAAATGTCATTCAGTCAAAAAAAACTTACCAGAACTATCAGCCTAGACATACTTCTCACTGGAAATTTCATTTTAATTTAAGTAAGCACATTTTCCTGTTAAACTAACAAAGAAAAGAAGCTTTATCACAGATTTTAAAACAGGTCAGTTGTTGATCACTTTACTTCAGATGTTCTACTTCTCACTTTTACCTTGCTGCAGTAGAACTGCAGCACTAACACCTCAGGATGGCTTATGTTACATCACAACATAAATGTTGGGAAACATAAAGGTGTGCTCTGACTAGCTCAGGCTGGGATCTTCCAGAATGAGAGCAGGATCTCGCAGATACACATCAGACACATTACACAAGGATGAGCCATCTGATAATTCCTACCCATGTGTGAAACACAAAAACAAGAACACCCTTCGACATACTCTAAAGTGACTTTATGCTACTGCATTTGTAGTATTTATTGCCTTTATGCTATCCCACAGGGCCAACACGGACAGAAACAAAGAAGAATGGATCTGCAGTTAGCTATTTTCATGTTTTGCAGAAATAGGAAACTTTATACATAGAAATAATTCATTTCCTGTTTGTAATTACAAAAGGACCAGATATCCAAACTCTGAATTGTCAAGAGAAGTACAACGTTTGATTCCCCCTTCATCCCTGTAGAGCACTATAGAGTCCCTTGCTGCCCCAATTTGCAGGTCGTGCAGACCACACGCCAGCTATCAAACTACAGCTGATGCATTTAACGCGTCAAATAGGCAGGATGAGATAACGCAGTGGAATTAGCAGATGGTTACGTAGGAAGTCAAACTCATGCATGAGATGTCCAAAACCATTAACTAGATCTCCGAAATAAAAATGTTGGTTTTGTGCCTTTTTTCATTTGTGTGGTTTGACTACTGTCATCAGATTTTGGTACGAGATATAGACGCTCAGGGCTTTTATTAATGAAAGCATCTATAGTAATACATAAATACGGATTTTAAATTCTGACTTGGGGCACCAATTCCAACATTCACCCCAGGGTTTCACTGCTGTAACAGCTGTCCCTCACTTCTCCCCTGCAGTCCTTGACCCACTTCTCTCCTCTCCCCATTCGCTGGGTTACTGCTGCAGGGCATCACGTCCTGCCAAAGCGCTGGGATGCCTTTTGGCTCTGTACACCCCCATGTTTGTAATTTTCACACACGCTGTCATTACGTGTGTGCTTAATTACTACAGGTCACGGATTCTTTGCTGTGAAGGAACCGACGTGAAGCAATCACTGTAAGGAGCACTGTGAGAGCGGTTGGTTCAGCACGGCCATCACCGCAGTGACTCAGCTGGGGACGGGTTACAGCAGCACTACAAACCCAGCAGCCACCACATTTAAGTTCCGCATTCATCCTTCTACTCAGATCTTCACTTTAACTGTTTAGCTTCTTTACACGTGAGCGCTGCAAGCAAGCAACAGATGCAACTACAGTCTTACACCTAAGGCGGATTTTCTGCTAGTCATATTTTTTTAATTCACACCGACTGGACGGACAGCAGGGGTAAAAGTAACGAACCGAAACCAAGCGCTGAATGCCGCAGTGACACAGCCCTTCCGGGATGCTGGCCGCGATCCTCCCCGCCAGCAGCGTGGTGGTTACCGACCATCTGCACCGGGAGGCGCTGCCAACGCCAACGCGGAACTTCCACCAACGCGCGTCAGCCCCAACACACAACAACGAAAGCCACCAGGACGCCTCCAAGCACGCACCGACGCTCGGGGCAGGCACGGGGAACGGAAGGCAGCTCAGAGAGCGTTCCCACCAATCCAAATGGCGCCCCGCCCAACCCGCCCGCCTGAGTGGGGCGGAGCTATGTCCCGCGCCGCTTCACGTCGCCCGCGCGGAGCACGCCGGGATTTGTAGTCTGCTCCGGGGGCGGGGCCACAGCGCAGAGCGCGCGCTGCTTGAAAGCCCTGAGGCGGCGGTCGCGCGCTACGGCTGAGTGCGGCGCGGGGCGGCAGAGCGGGGCGACGCTGGGCCTCTCTTCTCCTCCCCTCTCTCCGGCGAGGTAGCGGCGCACAGGGCCCGCGGCAGTTGGGGACCGTTGCCCCCCTCTCTCCTTCGGTCCCCTCCGAGGTAGGGGCGGCAGCGGCGGAGTGGCGGGAGCGTCTGCGGCTGGGGCAGCCGCCTCGGGCCTTGTTCTTAAGTGGCCGCTCGAGGGCTCTGCGTCGCCTTGGGGAGCTGGGTGGGGGGTTTCGACCGGGCGCGATGGCGGCTGCCCGCTGCCCTGGGCCGGCCCGGCACCGCCCGCCGCCTCCTCCGTACGCGGAGGCTGAGCTCGGGGCGCGCTAACGCCGCGCGTTTTCCCTCCCGTAGCCGCACCATGGGGATTCAGGGGCTGCTGCAGTTCATCAAGGAGGCGGCGGAGCCCGCCCACGTGAAGAAGTACCGCGGACAGGCGGTGGCCGTGGACGCGTATTGCTGGCTGCACAAAGGCTCCTACGCCTGCGCCGAGAAGCTGGCCAGGGGAGAGCCGACGGACCAGTAAGTCACGGGAATCTTTCAATCCCGGCCCTTCCTCAAGATGAGGCCTCGCTGACCTGGGAGTTCTTGAGCTAAAAGCGAAGTTAAAGCAGGTTCAGTTCAGTTCTGATAGGCACGTGCCTCGTGCTTTGAGCAAGGTATCTTTCGCGGACTATTTTATTGATTTTCCTGCTTGGTATGTTACATTTTTAGTAACAGTAGCTCTTTGTCTGCAACTTGGATTTTTCCATTACGTAGCCCCGTTTCTGAGGAAGGACACGAATAAAAACTGCGGCTGTGCTTCAAGTCCAGCTTTGTAGCGTAGGTCAGGTTGGCCTGAATCCTTGTCCTTTGTCCTCTCAAGAAAACTGAGTTGAACTCTCGTTTTAGATTTTCTTCTAATTTTTTTTTTCTCTTTTCTCTTTAGAAATAAAAAGGCTAGCTAGTCTGGTCTAAACTTCATTCATGAGATTTTGATTAAGTATTTGTCTGGAGATAAGAGAGCGCTGATTACAAACTGATTCAAAGCTTTAATTCTTTCTTCTGTTGGTAAGAAGAACTGTAGAGTTTCATTCAGCTCTGCTGCTGCTTGTCTTTGAAAATTGTAGAAATCCCGTTGAATTCTGAGAGAAGATATACTTCACTTAAAAAGAAACTGACAGGCAGGAAAAACGTGAACTGTCAGTGAGAGCTTTAGGATAGTTGAACTTATTAACTATATCTATTTAATGAGGGGAAAAATAAATCTTTCTTCATGGACCTATGATCATTAATCTTAGGTAGGCACTGTCTCAGTAGTGTAGAGATCCCCTGCATGCTTTAAAACAAATTGAATTATATTTGCTGGTAGATCTTAGTTGTGTGCTGCTGATGAAATGATCCCGTTGTACAGATCTATAGAACTAACAGGTGAGGAGATGAGAGGTCTGAGGAAGTACGTGAAGTCTGGAATCACCCGCAAATATTTTTACGAAGGATTGGTCTCTGAAGGCAGTGGAGGATTGCCTCCTGGTCTATGCTCTACTTTTAGTGCACTTTGGGTAACTGTCCCATCTCTGAATATTTTCAGTAGCGTGCCTGTATTTTTTGGGTAGGAGGATATATTTACGTGTCTATCTGTAGCACATGCCCACCATCTGAGTGAGAATTGTTAGCTCTATGGTTAGAGGTATCACACCCCATCGCTCTACAAAAGTGCACTTAATGCAACTTTAAAAAGGCTTCAGGGAAAGGTAATGTAGAGCGCTTGCAATCTATTGTAGCAGAGTCAGCTGAATGCTGCTTGAATTCTTACTGCATTTTGTGCAATAGTAGAGAGCAGTCCGCTCAGCGCTAAGCTGGGAGATGAAGCATTTATTTATTAAAGAAGGGCATTCATGTGTTCTTAATCTTTCTGTGGTACAGGAAAGATGTAAAGCCTGTTAAGATCCTTGATCAATAAAGTGGGTTTTTTTCCCTCTTGTTGATGCAGCTACGTAGCTTTCTGCATGAAACTTGTTGACATGCTCCTCTCGTTTGGAATTAAACCAATTTTGGTATTTGATGGATGCACCTTACCTTCTAAAAAGGAAGTGGAGAAGGCCCGGCGAGAGTAAGTATTGGTTTGCCAGCACAGCAGTATGTTTAACACCACAGGCCATTTTCAAATTTGGAAAAACTTCAGACTTGTTAGGCAGTGATCTTTAGTGATCTTTCCCGCAATATAGTTTAACTTCATTAAATTTACACTTAAAATTGTACAAACATCTTCCTAGAGATTTAATTCCAAAAATAGAAATGTGTTTCATAAATGAAAGCATTTTTAGAGAGGAAGGAAGTAAACTACTGAGCACTGTTTCCTGTAATGTGTTAAAGCCTTTCAGTTCATCCAACCTGACTGATCTACCTGGACAAAAATACTCTTACATAATATAACTTTATTTAAAATTAATACCACCTTACTTATCATTCTTTGCAAATAATCAGGAAAAACTATTTCAGCTTTGGATTCGAGTCCTACATAACTGTACATCTTACAGAAGCTCTGAGGATTTTTCATTGAAATGTTGCAGTGTATCAGTTATTGTGGAGCATATGTTTCCTGGAGTGTGGTGCAAACAATTTCCAATACTTGAAATTAAGTAAATAATGCCTTCTCTTCTCTAAACCAGTGAGCATCTGACATCAGATGCTCCTGAAACCCATTATACTTATTTTACTGCATCCTGATTATGAGTGCAACTCTTTTTCACTGCTGATTTCAGCTGGAGTTGTTGGTTTTCTCACAGTGTATTTCACCATGCCAGTCTCAGTGTCTTTTGTGATATAGTAGCTTGCATTTATTCTGATATTTGGAACTTTGCACAGTAGAATGGATTTGGTGCATGTTCAACTGCAAAGCAACTTTCCTGCCTTTCCTATCACTATCTCCTGGTCCTTCTAAGTAAAAAAATATTCAGAGGCTGATGGATATTTTTCTTTCAGAAAGCGTCAAGCCAATCTACTGAAAGGAAAGCAGTTGTTTCGGGAAGGGAAATTTTCAGAAGCAAGGGACTGTTTTGCTCGCAGTGTAAATGTTACGCATGCTATGGCTCACGAAGTCATTAAAGTAAGTTGTCAGTGATGCTGAGGTGAACAGTATCAAACAAAAAATCAGTGCAGTAAGTAGAGTGTCTTGTTCTGCTTTTGTACTATTACAGTGCTGCCTCATCTACGTAGGAAAGAAAAATATTTCCTGTACCTCCTCTTGTTAGTCTACAGCATACACTGGATTATGTTAGACGTGGTTAACTTTGCTTCAGATTTATTATGCCCAGCTGTATAAATAATAGTGATTTGTCAATTTAAATACAGCTCTTTTAAAAGCCATGAACTGACTTCAGTAGCATCTTGAATTTTCAAAATTTTCTAGATTTCCACCTCAGTGAAGTTCCTGGAAAAAATTCTGGCTTCTTAAAAACCTTTCCAGGTTCCTTTGCCATTCTTCCACTGCAAGCATAGGATCTTTCTTAAATATATATATATTACATTATTTTATATTATATTATAATATATTATGTGTCCTACTGCTGTTTTCTTAGTCCAGAATGTACTGTGCAGGAGTGTGAAGCTTGCAGCTGTGATCAGTGTGTACAATGTTATGTGCCAGCACTGGAGAGGCTGATTTGTAAACCAACCGTAAATTCCTTGGAACTTAGGTTTTAAACATGAAAGATGGGGCTTTAAGGGGAGGGGTGGGGGGTGGGAAGAGAGGGGCAGGTGGGGGCTATAGATAGGTAAAGAAAAAGGTTACTAAAGGCTTGTATGTTTCCTGTTTGTGTACAGGCTGCACGAGCTCGGGGAGTTGATTGTGTTGTTGCTCCCTATGAAGCTGATGCTCAGTTGGCTTACCTTAATAAGACTGGCGTGGTTCAGGCCATAATTACAGAAGATTCTGATCTTTTAGCTTTTGGATGTAAAAAGGTATGGAAGAAAATACTAATAACCCTTAATTCTCAGTGATATCTTAAAAGTGGAGTTGAAAGTTGCTGAATGTATTTGACACATAACATTATCCATTACAGTAAACTGGGGAAATGGAAGGGACAAGGATAGCACTCACCTCTGTTATTTCCACCAAGTGCAATAAGGTAGCTTATGTAGGAATGGAACAATGAGCCTATGTTGGTGAAAGTTATTTTTTCACTTTCTTAATTTCCAGGTGTTTTTGAAAATTGACAAATTTGGAAATGGACTGGAGATAGATCAAACTCGGCTAGGAAACTGCAAGCAGCTCGGAAATATATTCACAGAAGAGAAGTTCCGTTACATGTGTATTCTGTCTGGTTGTGACTACCTCTCATCAATTCATGGAATTGGGTTAGCTAAAGCATGCAAGTTACTAAAATTAGCTAACAATCCAGATATTATAAAGGTAATCTGGGTTTAACTTTGTGTTGGCTATTTGGGAGCTTATGTCTCTGTATATAAAACACTAAATGGAAAATGTGAATGGTTCTTTGCTTTCTCTGTTTTAAGAAGAATGGTCTACAGTATTTTGACCTGTGCTGGAGATATTTGTTGGACAAGAAGACTTATGAAGTGTTGGCTTGTGATTGTTATGTGACTATAAACAGCTGGAATTGAGAAAAAATGCGCAACGCTATTTTTCCTACTTTATCTCTCTTGTTTAAGCTGGTCTTTGTAACGGAACGCATTCTACATTTAAAGACAAAGATACCTAATAATTGAAATGTAATTGCCTTTTAACTCTTTGAGTTTTTTGAAGAAACTGTGTTTCTTCTCTTCACGTAATGTTTCTATTATGTGCTAAAATAGAAATTCTGATTAATTAAAGACAGAAGGGCTTGGAATAATACTTGTGAAGGCACACATGAAATTCTGTTATTTGTTCAAATGCAATAATTTTCTTTTTTTTTGGACAGGTTATTAAGAAAATGGGACACTACTTGAAGATGAATATAACTGTATCAGAAGAATACATACAGGGTTTCACACGAGCCAATAATACATTTCTATATCAGTTGGTTTTTGATCCCATCAAGAGAAAATTAGTTCCTCTGAATGATTATGCTGATGATATTGATCCAGAAACACTAATTTATGCAGGACGGTATCCTTTTGGTATTGAAACTGGGAGTCAAAATTAACCATGAACAGTTGTGGTGTCTTACGTTGCTTTTCATTGCACCTCTACTATTGGCTAAATCCTGTTTTTTCTGCAATATTATAAATTATAGAGGCTTACAAAGGTGTTTTTTTTTTAGCACAGTGGATGACTGAGTAATAAAAAAAAGACCTATCATTTTATGTAGCTGCTATTTTTTTAATGTAGAAAACAACTCCTTAAGTACAGGTTATTCTTCAGTCATGGAAAAACTCTAACAGTTGTTAGTTTGTGCCTGTGTTCTGTGTTGTAATCTGTCACTTGAATTCTTGCTATGAGTATATAATCTAACATTCCCTGTTTTACCAGATACATCTCCCTACTAAACAAGTATTATTTTGCTACTTGTCGTAAATTTCATCATGGAAAATGAAGAGAACAAAGGGAGAGAGGACTGTTTAAGTAGTTGCTAGCTTTGTATGTTTTTCAGGCTGGCTAATCTGTCATTTGCAGATGCCAGGAAGGAGTTGGGTGGTGATTTTTTTTCCAATGACTTCAATTCAATGATTGAATGCTTACCTGTGGGCTTGCTTAGTGTGCCAAGCACTGCAGATGTATTATGACTTGTCACATCATGTTGAGCCATAACTATTAGTATCCATATACGTGGTTAATGCTATATCACAAATTCAGAAATAGCTGTTCTAACTTCAGTGCTACAGTTCATTTATTACTCTATTCTGATATATTTTCCTTTACTATGATGAGTACAGACACTTTGGAGATAGTACTGCTTTTCAAATTGCCCTTGGGAACATTGATATTGATACGATGGAACAAATTGATAACTATAACCCTGATACTGCACAGGTAACAACTTTGTTCTAAAATTACATACTGAGGTGATAACACAGGTTTGAACACTGATGGAAAAACACAACTGACTGTTATCCATAACTGACTTGACAGTGAAAGCTATTCTGCTAGTACAGAAATTGTATGTTCCCAGAAGCGTATGAAGAAGTATGATACAAAGAGCGATCCAGTGTAAAACTGTCACTCTTTAAATTCTGACCATGAGAAGAATATTAATATTTCTTTGAAGTACAAGTGACATCTAGTCTACAAACTTTCGCAGCATCTTCAGTAATCACTGTTGTGAGGCTTTTGAAAACAATTAAGCCAGTAGTTATTGTTGTGACTTTACAACTGACCTAGTCATTAAAGAGACCACCAGGTAATGCCAGATGCAGATGCATTCAGGCAATTTTATAAGCTCTAATCCAGGGAAAGAGTCTTACACAAAGTAAACTGTGTTTATGGCACTTGAGAACTGAAATTTAACAGTTACAACCAGTAAAGCCTTCTAGAGCATGTCATCTAAAAGATGCTGGAAAATGTAAATACAAAGGTATGGTTTTAAGAGTTGTTGTTTTCTGACTGATCTGGTAATGCATGCCTTCTAATTGCTTATCTGACTGTAGTCCTTTGTTCTAGTTGTTAGTCTTTTGAGTTGCTGTGCTTATTTTGACAATGGCAAAATGGTCTGAGGACACCTTCTTATCCTAGCGTTGCGTAGCTCTTTGCTTTGCTTCAAATTCTCTGCAGTTTCCAAAAAAGTAAGCAGAAAAATACTGTGACCTAGATGGCCCTTGAACACATTAAACACCAACTAAAGTGGTGAAAAGAAATGAATGATTTGGTTACATTTGGAATAATCCTGGCTGGATTCTTCCATCATGCGCTACTTGCTTCTGATCTAAAATTATAAAATAACTACATAAGTAAATAGTTGTGCAACCAAGACTTAATTCTGCAAATGCACAATCTTCTGTGTTTACTAGGAGTTTGGTGTGCTTTCAGTTTTTTTTTCTTATTTCTTTTATGGGCCTGTTAGTGAACATAAGTATGGATAGATGTAGAAACATTAATTCCTAGTGAATAGAAAGCTGTTAATGGAGATCCTTAAGTGATTTGTGAGGCTTGGGGGATTTTCTTTCCTGACATGACTGTATTCATTCAATTTACAGTAGAGACTTGAAGTAAGTTATGTTAGCTAAACATTGATATCGGGTATCTGGAGAAGATGAGCCTAAATTAGGTGACCTGTAGCATACAAATTCTTCTCATTCTCTGTACAAGTAAAACCTTACTTTTTAGAGCATTTGACTGTTGTGTTTATTTTACTTCCAGCATTTTTTTGTAAGACCTTAATCTTGTTTACTGAAGTAACTAATTGAGGCTTTTTTTTAAGTTATTTGGAGAATATATTTCTTCCAAGTAAATTCAATGATGAGGGAAAATATTTTGCAAAATTATTCTATTGAATAGAAGTAATAACTAAGCCTCTAATTTTGGGAAGAGCAGTTAGCCACTTATGCCATGTTGGAATAAAGAAGTCATGGCAGCACAGGAGGAAAAGAATTTGTCAGGTAAGTGTAAGAAATATGGGAAGAAAATGTTTCTGTAGAGTAGCTGTGTCAACAATAGGTGTGTAAGTGTCAAAATGTTCTTATCTAAATGAGGAAATCTTATTTGGAAGGCAAATTTATGAGCCTATTTCTCATTTTTATTTTTTTTGTAGCCTATGCAGCAAAGAAGTCATGGCTGGAATGACAAACATGCTAATCGTGTAAATAGCATTTGGAGCAAAGACTACAAGCTTGGCCCTAGTACGGATGATGTTCCTCATACAACTCACTTACCAGAGAAATCAACAACCAAAGGCATTGAGAAGATAATTGGTATCAAAGGGTTAAAACTTCCAGGCAAAGAGCTCTTCGCAAAAAGGCAAAGAAGTGGTATGTTTTTAGTTGAGTAACAGAATGAAAATAGTCTATCAGAGCTGAGATTTGGCTGTGTAGAAAATTTTCAAGTTTTCTGTACCCTGCCAACACTGTGCTGCTCACTTCTCTTGCCTTGGTACGCTTTAGTCCAGTTGTCTCCCAGCTGTAGATCCCAGCTGTGTTGTCTCGTATATCACTGTAGCCATCTGGGCTGAAATAGTCTATGGGCTTTTAACAGAAGAAGCTCTCTGTTTCCACTGTGCTTCACCTGGTATGTTTTTCTCTGTATTTCCTCTTTTTTTGCATTCTCCTTTCTGTTTATGCTACTAGAATTTCATTTTCACCTTTGTTTCTCTTGACAGTCTTCCTGCTCTTTAGTTTATTGAAATTCTTTTATTAGTTTATTAGACGCATGCCTTTTGACTTAAAGCAAAGTTTGCTTTCAAGGTGTTGAAACTATAATGTGTGTTCTTCTTAATCTCAACTGTTAGGCCCTCCCTTCATCTACCTTTCCCAAGTAAGTTACTTTAGGCTTATGTAATACAAAGCAACAGTAAAAACAACTTCTGAACCATAATGTCGAGAACAGTTTTTAAGGCAGTAGGGATAAATAATGTAATGTTCATTTCTATCATAACTGGTTAGTTCTAGAACAAGCTTCTGCAGTGATTCTTAAATTGTCTTTAGATTTGGAAGAACTCTCAGATGGAGATCTGTTGAATCAATATTCATTTTCAAAAGCAAAAAAATTCAAGGAGAGTGGTGAAGATGGTCAATCACAAAAGAGCACTTCTGCAATACAAAGCATTGATTCTTCAGGGAATTCTGTTGTTAAAGAAAGCTCTAACTCTCTGCCCAGAGTTAGAAATAAATTTGCTTCCTTTCTGCAAAGGAAAAACAAGCAGACGGATGCTGTGGTTGTTCCAGGAACAAGAAGCAGGTACGCTTGCATCGTGTGTTTCGATGAATAGCAAGATACTATTTGGTATCATGGTTACTGAAATAATGTGAATACTGAAAAAGAAAAAAAAAAAAATGGTGCTTTAGGCCTTCTTATGCAACTATATCAATGCACTTGTGGTTTCAGCTGAGATGGACAACTTCTTGTGCTAAACGTGCAGTATGAGGTACATAGGTAGATAATAAAAAAGTGTTAAGTTTTTTTTAACTGCAGAAATGAAGGCTGTGAGACAACCCAATAGTGTAGTCTCCACGTATCAATTATCTAGGTGTTGACTGTAGTTTACTTTCGTATGACAACTCATTTAAATATATATGTATGTATATATAAACAAGGGAAAAAGAATATATCTGCTTTTGCCAAATACATAGTCAGTTACTTGTATATTGACTTATCTTCACTGAGTTTTTGCTTATTTATTTCAATGAAGCTGTACGTGGTTAATACTGTATGATACACCACTTCTTACCCAATTCTGTTCTGATAATGTTTTTTATTTCTCCAACAACAGTTTGAGAAGAGGGACTTTGGGTTTCTCAGGTTTTTGATGGTGGCTTTTTTCTTTTTGGGGGGGGCTGGTTGCGTTTGACCACAGCTGTTCAAACTGGTTTTTACAAATGAGTGTCACTGATCTGTCTCATATTTTTTACCTTGAATAATCTGAAGATTTGCGTATGTCAGAGGTATAATTTTATAAAACTGTCTTAATACTGATATTCTTTAACTCATACCTTCCCTAAGTTGGACGTCCAGTTTCATCAAAAGCTAGGAGTTGTCAGTGATGGCAGGCTTTCCTCTAAATAAATGCTCAGTTTGTGTAAAGTGGAGGGGAGGAAATCTGACTAGTACTCACTCTTAAGAGCTCCTGCTATAGCAGGAAAAGAGCCAGATAGGTTCTAGATTTCTCAATAAGCTCAGAAGAGTTTCATTATCATTTAGCTTCATAATAATATTTTTCTTAAATTTTGTATAATTTCTAGTTTCTCTCTTTCAGAAGAGGGGCCTATTAGCCCCACAGTGAATGGTGTGTTTACAGATGCTTTTTGCCTTCTGAAACATAAAATAATCTTACTATTGTCTTTTAAATGCCTTCATGAAGGACTAGAGAATTAAAACCATGGTGATCTGCCCGAGGTCAAAACCATGTCTTCAAGTGCAATTCAAAAATCAAATCGGGTAGGGTTTTGGAGACAAAATATGCACTTGCAGTTACTTTTTTGTTTATTTCATCTTTACTAAGCATAATTGTTATTTTTTTTTTGTTTAGGTTTTTCTGCAATGATACAGATATGCTTGGTTTTAAAGCAAAGGATGACAGTGATATAATTCAAGATGTTGAGGAGGATTGCAAGCAAGAGGAGGTAAAACATGTAGCTGAAGATGATTCTCCACTTTTAGAAACTGAAAAAGCAAAGACTGTCACATTCTTTCCTGGAGAAAGACAGAAAAGTTGCTTCCAGTGGCTTAGCATCCTTGGAAATCATTCAGGAAATCCTGGTCCGTCTCATACTGTATTTTCACAGCAGTTTCACCAGCAGAGAAACAACTGCATGGCATCCCAGGCAGATGACACTAACGGGGTACAAGCAGAGAGTGGAGCTATGTGTGGTGAATCAGATGGAGAGTCCTCTCCCTTAATAGAACCGCAGTGTTCCTCCCAGTCTCAAAAGTCTTTTGAGCCACCAGATTGCAGTTTGGGGTCTTCAAAAATACTACAGGTATCTAACAACAATTCAGACACAAAAGTAAGAAAGCTAGACTTTTCAACCCTTGCTTACATTTTTTTATTAAGATAGAAATCTGTGTGAATGGTGTGGTTCTCCTTCTTTGATTTATACCCAATTGATTATATAACTTCAATGCACAAAACTTTTTGGTGTTTGCTGCAGTTGTGTAGTATGGATTGACTTACTAGCTTAAATCAAGTCTGTTATTTATTCTTTTCATTGCTGTTACTGCAATGAGTTGCGACACTGCAGTTGTAGGCTACCTCTTGTTCTCAGCTTTTTAAGTCTGTGAAGAAGTCCTCTGAGAGAACTTGTGTCTCAGCCTACTGTTTCTTGCTGAAAATATACTAAGGATTTTATATAGGTTCTTAGAATTGCTGAAAACATACCTTATAAAGTGTAGATATTTAGATATAAATATATAGATATACACACAATGTAAAAAAGTATTTTTAAAGCAAAATTCCTTTTTTCTTTGAAGGAATCTGACTCAAATTCAAAACTGTTTGATAAACAATGTACTCAGGGGTCTCCAGTATTTTCTGCTGTTCACGCTGACAGAAAGAATATGGTAGCAAAGATCAAGGTAAGGATTCCTTTAATTTTACTATTAGTTCTACTGAACACAGAAAATGAGTTTTTACAGTCTACTAGTTTTTTTTCTAGAACTTTCAGTGTAACCATGTGCCTGTTAACAAGAGAAAATTGCTCTCTTACTCGTCTTTATCAGAGCTGAGATGGAAATATTTCCAGGCAACCACTATGACTGGTGTGGTTGCAATTTTCTTAGTAAGAAGCCCAGCTAACGCAAAAAAACAGCTTCTTTATTTTCCTCTTGCTGAAAATGTAAGTTTTAGAATGGAAATTGCAGTCATTTCAGGTAAAGACACAAGATACAGCCTCATTTCATTGCTTGTATGGATGAGTCCAGTAGTTCAGCAGCCTCCTGCCCTTCAGCTAGAAAGTGTGTTTTAATTTAGAAACCTGAAAAAGCTTTAACAAGCTTCTTTGCTTAGTTGTTTTAGTTATAGGCAATGTTTGACATTGAACTGGTCAAGAATGCTCAGTTTTCCTTCACAGCCCACATTTTGGTTACTTTTCCTGCAGAGTGCCCATAACTTGTCTTATATGTGATTGTTATATGTCTAAGAATGAACTTGCATTCCCTGTCTTCATGCCACTTTTAAGAGCTGTACCTGTCTACTTTACAAAGCTTCTAAGACCTTAACATCTGAGAGTTCTTTAATTCCTTAGGCGTTGTCATTGGAATTGGCTAGAAGATTCAAAAGTTAAAGGAAGTCGCTTTTGTTCTTTCATGTACACCCCTGCTAGTTTCTTTCCCATAGACAGTGAGACTGAAAATTAGAAGCTTCTTTGCAAAGCAAGAGTACTGTGCATGTTGTACGATGGTGACATCTTGTGGTTATTCTCATACTTTCTATGCTAAAGATTTAAATTCCAGCTTTGTTCTGGAAGACCTGTTTATGAAAACTAGTGCTTATTCATTAGAATAACACTTTGCCCGATTCTCTTCAACAAAGCTAAGCAATGAACTGAAATCATCTTGAGATCAGAGTTGTATGACCATTTTTAATAATGTGTTTAATGTGGTTTGCTTAAAGAATAAGTTCTTGCATTAAAGATATTTGGAAAATGAATATATTAAGTATTGGGGAATTCTTGGTATGTGGGAGTACTGAGGTAGTGTGCACGTCATTTGAACATAATCTTCAGGATGTCTGGGGCTCTTCGGGCAACACAGTTCTACTGGAAGTCCACAATGTAAGTTAGGTTATTTAAAAGCAGACTACTAAGAGAGATTTTTTTTTTTGTTCCCCTCCTTTCCTTAGCCATGCATTTGCTCTGCTACCTTTATGAGCTGGCAGCAATAAAAATCAGTGAGACTAGAAAACTGATCTGACTAAAAAGTAACTCGGCAATAAAACCCAAGAGGTTGTCATGTTGGATTGGTTAGTCTGGCTCACTCACATGCACAAGCTCTTGTGAATTGTACCTCCATTGAGACAAATGGAACAAATCACCACTAGTGAAGCAATGGGGTGGAGATGAATGCTGCTACTGGCTCAGTTTCCCTTTAGGTTTACTTACTGGAAGCGTAAAATAAGGGAGATCTTTGCTTACCCTAGAATATAACGAAATGAGTAGTGAGCTCTGGACTTAGCAAAGACACATTTAATCACTTAAAACTAAAATTATTCTGATTTTTTTTTTTGTGTGTGTTGAATAACATAGCTGATCTCTAGGGAAGTCTAATAATTTAGGGAGGCAATCTGGGGAAGTTATCATCTTTTGTCATGGTTCCAATCTAGAATGTTAAGTGCATAGCTGGTCAATTCAAATACCAAAGCTTATGGAAGCTTTTTTTCTAGTCTATGCCTATAAATGAGTTCTGGAGGACACCCTCATTTCTGTGAGGGCATCCCAGCTGCCTGTGTTTTTTCTCATTTTCTCACAAGTTAGTGTGAGCTCAATAAAGAAGCTAACGTTAGCAAAACAAAGAGAAAGGAATTCACTCTCACTTTAAGCTTTTTAGTGTGTATTGGACATGCATCTTTGCCTAATTTGGGGTTAGTTAATTTAACTTGTAGCTCTGATGTGCTTCAATATCACAAAAATAAATGATTATAGGTAAGTTCGTTGCAGAAAGGCTGTGGTGATAAACGGCATGAAAACTATGAAGTAAAGGCTTTTAAGCTTTATTTTTCTTCATCTCAGTACTCTCCTTCCAAGTACAAATATTGAACGCTTATTTTTTTTCCCAAAATTCTATTTGGTCTTCAGAGATATCCATAGCTCATTCAGGTAGAAATAGCATCATTTTAATTAAGAGAAAACTGTATATGAAGTGTGTCTGGTGAGAGTGTGGGACAAAACATGGTGTCATTTTGGAAAGAGCTGATGTAGGAGATCTTTGAAGAAGACTTTATCATCTATTGTATATTTAAAAAAATAAATAAAAAATTAGGTGCTAAATAACAAATAACTCTCCTCTCAAACAAATATTTGCATTATCTAACCGAAGCAGCTGAAGTAGGCAGAGGTGTGCTATCTTCTATAAATGATCCAGCAAAACAGACAAGATTAGTTTAGATCAAAATACTTCATTTTTAATATCCAAATGAGAAAATTATTGGCATTATATGCAGCTTACGTGTCCTAAACTCTAATTTTATATAGCCAACTGTAACATAAATAAAATTTTTACGTCTATGGACAGTCACCATCTCCTTTGCAGCTACTGTATTACATTTTAATTATTATATTTTGGTCCTCATCATAAGAAGGGCAAAAATAACAGGCTGGAAGTGAATGATCACTTAGCAACCAGTAGCTTTGAGAAGCAGATGTTCTACAGTTAAGACATAGGAATGCTCAATGGGAAGAGATTAAACAGATAGTGACAGTTCTAATTTTTGTTGTATGAAATGTGTTAATCTACAAGCAGGAAGAAAAACAAGCCTAGCTGATTAGTATGAAGTGTATTTCTACTGTCAAAATAAACTTTTAGTACCCTTTGTGTGTAAAGTTCTGTAGGGGGAAAAAAATAATCCTCATCTTGTGTCAGTATTGGAAGGAATGGGAGCAGCACTCTGAGCAGCTCTAGGCCAGTTAGTCTGATGTTGACCCTAGAAAATTGACAGCTATAGAAGAGATTGTGGTTGGGTATGAGATGAAATAAAAAAAAAACTCACCAACATTTGCAGGTATTGTGTAATGTCAAAATTACTTTCACATGCTTTAAACATCAAGAAACAGAATCAGTGTTTGGAAGCTGATGAGGGAATTGGAAAAAACACACTGGGTTTGTGTTTTTAATAATAGGATTGTCTAGTATCTAGAATAAGCTATCTAACGAAGAAGTGTATCTTACTTTACTTAGTATCTTAAAACTTAAGACTGGTTGCCTTTGAGATGTGTTCTGGCCAAGCACAAGTGCTTTGAGTTCCAGGTACAGAAGGTCCCACCACCACTAGAGGTATAATCCTTGGGTTAATTGCACTGATATCTTTGTTCTGCTTATATTTCATGAAAAATTGAATTGCAGATATCCCAGAGAGTGATACTAGATGGTGATTTCTCTTAACTGTGAAAGTTGACCTGAAATTTTTTCTTGTGTTCCCATGTGAATAGCTGGGAAAACAAGTATTGAATAAACTTTTACAACAGCATTCCAAGGGAACATACTTTTGCAGCCATTTAAGATGCGAAAATATACAGAGCTGGTTTCTTACAACTGCACTATCTCCATGTGAGATGAAGATTTTTGGATTAGAGAAGCTACCTAAATATATGCTGTTGGGGAAATCATATTGCATTATTTTAACACAATGTAAAACACTTTTTTACCTAAATGGTTAGGAATAGATTATGCTGCATGTAGTTTTTTATTTTAATCATTAATTTTGATCATTAATACTCTGGTATTAAAAATGTTGCAGGTTCCTGGTTTACACAAATCCAGTTCTGTGGGGTCACGTATTGTGACAAAACTCAAGCCATTCATACCAGCTAAAGTAAGTGGATTAAGTAAGAAACTGTCACCTGTGCAAAAGAGAAATCACTGTGATGCTGAAAATAAGTTGGGACTACAAGCCACCATTGGTGAACTCTGGAGAAACTTCCAGTTTAAAAGGTGAGGTGCTTTAACCTTTTGCTTAAAAACTTTGTAAACTTTTGAGTCCTTGAAAAAAATCTTCAGGAAAGAAGTGTTGAACTGTTTGGAGGAAACAATAAGGAGAACATTTTCAGATGAATATTTTTTCACACAGTTCTTCGTTTCCTAGGCAAATCTACTTTTTTGTTGTTCGATATAGCTATGAATTATAATTTGAAGTAAATATACTTTCTAATTCTAATTACATTTTTCTTACTAACCAGAAAGAACTCTCTGCTAAAATCAATTTATTTGAAGTAGTGCACTTAGTGTAACGTAATTTATATGAAAGTTATTGCCTCTAGGTTTTACATCAAATACTAAAAGGCATTTCTCAGCTTAGATACAAAAGCAGCCTAAAAGTTGCTGAATGTGACTGAAAGGAAGTTTTTATTTGACTTTGATTGCTCTCACACTTAGGAATGGCTGTTTGTTAGGTCTGTTTTGCTTTCAAAATGGAGGTGAGACGATGAAGCACAGCTAAACGAAGTCTCTGGTTATGAGAGAGCTTCTTGCCTCTTTGCACACCAGAAAATGTTTTTTTCCCCTTGTGTGGATGATTTATTTTCTTATAACAACAAAAATAATAATGTTTCCATTTGGGATGAAGTAAAAAAATCCTGGTAGCAAAGCTCTCTAACTTCAACTATCTCTGTCAACTTCAAATAAATATCTTTTAATGAAGTTTTTCATTCTCATTAACATGAAGCAAATTGTAAAGGGACTTCACACTTTGCACTGAGAAGATGGATACTTCAACTTTGAAAAAAATGTCTGATAAATTATGTAGATACCAACATAGAAAACATCAGTATTTAAGAGTTGTGTATTGATTTGAACTGAAGTTAAAACTGTTTGTCCCTTATTGTGCAGGAGATGTCTCCTATAAATAAGAAAAAGAAGTTGAAATGCAATTAGTATGGAAATGAGACTGAGCCTGTGTGTTAAGTGTGAATAATTTGTAATAGATTTGGGCCTTACATAGGTTATTATAAGTTTACAGCTGTAGTTTTCTGTTCAAAAATATGTTACTTCTGGTACTACCAGTTTTGGAAATCTTATTTTCTCATCATCTTGATGCAGATTAAGAACTAGTTTCAGAGTGGCGGTGACAGTGTTTGTGTATGCATTGCTTGGCTTCCAGTTGGGAATGTCTGACCAGGATTGTTAGGGAGTCATGTGTTTTCATTTACTGGAATGCAGACATAATAAGACAGCGAGCCTAATAACACTGGCACTGTGCTCCTTAACTCTGCGGATGGTTTTAAGACTTAGCCCCCAACATCCACACTTTTATCCACATTTTTGATGGTCTGTAATTTCTGGTGATATACCAGAGATGTGTATTTTGAATATATTGCTTAATTTCATGTAATTAAAATAGCTGTTCTTTAGTTTAAGGGATGTTTTTCTTAAATTATTTCTCAAAAAAAGGTTTTCCCCCCTGAGAGGGGGACTAGCTTAGCTCTGAGTGCTCTGCTTACTGTTTTTGCAGATTTAAGTGTTCTGAAATTGTCTGCAGGCACTTGTGTTGTCTGAGAGCAAAGGGATCACATGGGACTCTAATCTGTTCTCTCCTTAACATTCACAAGATATATACGATGCTACAGTCTTCCACAAGACCTGGATGTTAAGGAAACACATACAACCCAGAGTAGAATGTGGTACATACCACACTTTAGATGTGAAAATAATAGCTCTTGTTCCATTCACAGGATAACTGAAACGGTTGAAATCGCTTTCAGTGAAATTGTTCAGCGGTAGTGAAATTGCACATAAAACTTGCATTTTTATTTTGGACTTAGTGGTGGATGAGAAGGTAGTTGGATGAGAGGTCTAGTTCTTAATTAACCCGTGTGTTCATACAGGAGTGTAGAGAGATACTGTCATAACTTTGGGTTTTGTTTTCCCTGTTTTTCTGCAGAGACTATGAAAAGCTCCCTTCTTGTAAAAAGTCAGACCCGCTGTCTCCAATCAAAGATAATATTCAGCTCACTCCAGAAACAGAAGAAGAAATCTTCAATCACCTTGAACGTACTCATGTTCAGAGAGCTATATTCCAATGAACTGTACACTGTGCACAATGGAATGCATTTTTATCACTGTCAAAATTTCTTTGAGACCTCATCAATATAGAAAAGATACTTTGAAAATTAGCTGTACGTTTTAGTCTGATTTACTGATTTCTCATCTTGTTTTATAAAAAGTGAGTTGAAAGGTACAGTTTTATACTGACTGAAATAAAACCTTCAGATCTCTGTTCTCTTGTTCAAAATTTAATACTGTTTTGTCCAAACCACTTTCAGCTGATCCTGAGCATTTTTTGTAGGTCACGCAGCCATGATAGAACTTCGTACAACAGCTATGGCTTCACTTTTGCAGAAAACAGCAGAATACGTTTATGTCTTAATTTTTAAGACCATTTTAAAATTGTCTTGCTTCTTACTTCTTCCCTTTTGAGCCTAACTGGTCTCCAGGACAGGAATAAAACTGCTCTTCAGTATTCAGTCATCACTATACACAGATAAGGATGTTTCTTTCACTAAATGGTGAGATCTATTCTCTCGGTGCCTAGCCTTCTGTGCTTAATGTATGATGCAGCCACTTCATGGGTGGGAATAACTTGGGAATTGCAGAAGGGAATATTACAAGTACAGGGATGAATGTTCATGTTCACAGCCACAGAACTATTGGTTAGAATGAATTATTGTGTTGCTGTGAGTATGTCAATAGTGATAAAATGGAATTTTGAAGTGAAAACATAAAAATAATTGGTTGTTCTCATCACTTACTATCTGTGTGAGAAAAGTAAGGTTGCTTTGCATAGCTGCCCCTCGCCTGTGCCTTTCACTGGGGGCCACATATTCCTGCTTTAGTGGAACATCAGAAGAGACAAACTTGTCAAGGACAAGTACTTTCAAGAGGAGTATAGGACTTCTGACATGAAAGCAACATGTATGAACAGTACTGCTGTTTTTAATTCTGTTCTCTGCAAACACAGCCTTACCTAATTTTGTGGTTTAACTATTGAAAATACCGCCGCTTTTTCTTCTCTAGCCTCTTCAAACAGAATCAGAGGAAATAAAGGAGGCATTACACGTACACATTTTGACACAACTTTGTCACAAGTATGTGCCCCATTTTGTTTTTTTTTTCTTATGCACCCTTCTCTGGAAAATATAAAAATATAATGACTTAGGAGACACAGGACATGTAACAACTTGCTGGAGAGTTATTTCAGTGGTAGGTATGGTGGGAATCATTGATGCAAGAGTACTTTCCTGTGTTTTATGTTCTTAGACAGACAGTCTTAAGAAGTCTACTTTGTGTTTAACTTCTGTTTTGTGCTTCGGAAGTCTTGGGTTTTGACGTATTATAGGGGAGTCGTCTTCAGAAAGGAGCTCTATAATATAATAGATGCTTCTACTTTTCACGTAAGCATATAATAAAATAACATGTAAGGGTTATAGTTAAGCATGGAATTCTTTGGCTGTATATTTTCTTCCTTTATGAAAGATGCACAGTAACATATAAGTAAGCTAGTTTCTGCAAAACTCTTCCCAAGTTCAAACTGACTCTAGGCAAGGCAATATTTCATAGTAATAAACAAATGAATAAATTTCAGAATGGCAGAAATTGTTACAGGTGACAATGGGACAGGAGGAGGAGGGAGGTAAAATGGGTCCTAATGAAAAGACAAAAGAAAGCTTGGGGGGGAGAGAGAGAGAGAGGGTGAGTTTGGCTTAAAAAGCAGGTGTTAAAAAGCTGGAGGATATGAGGATAGAAGAAAAGAATAGGGATAAGTGAGAGCAGATAGCACTCTGAGATGTGTTTGTGCTGGTAGAATTTTATAAGTTTGCTTTAATTTGACATTTGTTACGTATTTAATTCTCCATAAACTCTATCAGCAGGACTTCAAAATATTCTTAAAAAGTGGATGGCATCGCTATATCCTGTGAAAAGAGTGAATCTCATCTGTAAAATGGTGGCCTAATCAAGCTTCACTTCTGAAAGTGCTGACTAGCCACTCCTTCAGCCAAAAGGTAATCTGAACCACAAATGTTCAGTATCAGTGAATGCTTATGACAGTGCTCATCCTAATTAAGTAATGGTTTTGAAAGTATTGGTAAGTGACTTTCCTAAATTCAGCTGAGTCTGCTTAAATTGTTCTAATTACAGTAGTTGATACTATCCGTATGCATTCTTTCTTTCATAAATCAATGTAGTAGAATCATGTTTACAGGATGGAAGAGTATTTGAAGACTTGGGCTTTGCAATCTTTGTATAAACAAAGTTGTTATAGTATTTAATAAACTTGCAATTTACTTTATAAAGTGTTCCTGTTCTCATGTCTGCTACGTTTTTTTTGTAACGTAGTCATATCGAAGCTAGAAGATACATTTTCAGTAGGAGTGAAGAAATAACTACCAGTTACATTACCAGGGGGCTTAATTATTTATATACCTATATGCTTGATGTAGTTTCTGAGTTTCTTGTCCTTTTACGTTTGTTTGATAACTGTTCCAAAAGTGCTTTGCAATGAGAATAATAAAATTATTTCCGTAGGAGGGAAGAAAAGGAGCTAAATTCTTTTCTGAACAGTAGAGGTCACTTCACGTTGGTAACAGACCTAAATCTGGCTGTAATAACCTAGGCTTTAGTTCTAACAATACAGAGGTGTGTACGCTTGTTGCTTTCCTGTGGCTTTCTTGTGTTACTATGTACCTCTGGGTTCTGTTCTGACGGTGAAATCAAAGTCATAGATAAGAGAGATTCTGCTCTGTTGTATTTAGATGGCATGTTTAATTCTCCTGATCTTGCTTCAGCATGCAAGTGCTCAAATATCAGGAATCTGGGATAGTCCTACTCAAAGAAAACAACTGAGCAAAATCATCATGGGGAGGCTCAACACCTAGCATAGATTGTATACAATTCGTTCAGTTGGAGATTGTACATTCATTAATTGATTATCACATAATAAGTGATAGCAATTTTTTTCTTTACTATAGAAATACTCTTACCATGCATCAAAGAAAGAATATGAGTAAGTACCTTTGCTGTGAGTTGAGTCATAGTGCTTTGATTTAGGAAGATTCTAGAAATCAACAATGCATTAACAAATTAATCTAGTTAACTGATACATAAAAATGCTGAAAAAGTTGTTCCTACATACAGGATAGAAATATCAGCTAAGATTCAGAAGTATTTTTAGGACAAAAGGTAACGTTGGTGAAAATCCAGACCGTAGCTGTCCTGTTTGTTACTCTCACTTACAATTTTTGACGAAGTTAAGCAAAGCATCTGTCACAGAAACATTCATGCGACACAAACAGCAATAGCTATAAGTAGAATGTTTAGTGAAATTTAGCAAATATGCTCTCAGCAGATAATTTTCACTTAAGGCAGTCAGTGAATGCATGTGAATGTGGAGATTTTGAGGTCAATTAGCACCCAAGTTTGCATCACAAGCAAAGGCTTTTAGTAATTAGCAGATTTGGCTAACCTTTTTTCTTCGATTGCAGTTCATTGCAATAACTGAGAATAACTAAAATAACATTGCGATTGATAGAGATGAGCAAATGCAATCTTGATTAGTTCTATTCTCAACTTTTTGTTTTTGTTTTGTGGTTTGTGGTTTTTCTTGGTATTTTGGTTTTAAAAAGAAAAGGCAACAAGTATTTAAAAACAGAAAAAGCTGTTCTCCCAGTCTGGACTCACTGAGCAAAGAGAGTTAGTGGTCTGAAAAGCTGATCAAAACCAAGCTGTATGATTGTCCTATAACTAAAACATTAATGTTCAGAAACTTCAAAAAAATAATTAAAATTTTTTAAAAAACCCTAATATTTGTATTGCCTTAAATCTAGTTCTTGGAGGTCAGTCATAGTTTAGAGAGAAGAGGGATATTCTCACTATAAAAATGATATAATTTTGGAGGTTTCTATGGTTGGTCTTATTTTTCTCAGTTTCCTGTGTCTGACATACAGACTTGGCCTGGGCCAGCGTTCTGAAGTGATATCTCCTTTAACATGGCATTGGAAGGTCTGTGCTCACGTGAAGCTGAATTCTGTTCTGTTACCATTTTCTGACAGATATCTCAGATCTGAGAGCAGAGCTTGGTCCTGGTGGAATGACTGCAACTTCAGCTTTTAACACAGGGAGAACTGCTTGTTTTAAACTGGAATGTAAAGAACAGAGGACATTTCTAGTCTTCTTCAGAGAAGCACCAGTCAGTGAGTATTTTGTGCTCATGGATTTTTGGATTGCAGTTAAGTACACTTATGTCTATCAGAGTACATGGCAACTAAGTAACACTTGCCTAAATTCCATGACACTAACAGATAACACAGAGTACGGTGGTGAGAAGGAGCAGGGGAAGAAAAAGGAGAGGGAAAAAAAAAAAAATCACATCTTTTACCTTTTAGGGTCTGTAAGAGCTGCCTACCACCAGGCAATGTTGAGAGGTACAGTCTGATTTCTTCCACCTGGTCTAATGCACAATGACCATGCTCAAGAAAAAACTTTTTTAAAGATGTTTTATGTTCTAAATCCACAAGATGGCAGATAACAACATGGGTCTGACTGACGTTCAGTTGACTGCCACCTTCGTTCTTTGTGATCAGACAATCTCATTACGAGCAACTCAGTAGTTTTCTTCTGACTTTTTAAGTTCTTCATGTCAAGATACAGGAAGGATGAGTAAGCTGGAGATAATTTCAGTGGATCAAACCACATGATAATTACAGTGATAGCACAGCATATAGGGGGGTCTCCTATTTGCATCTCTAAAGGGAAAAAAAACAACAAAAAAAACTAGATGTCTGTGGATCTGAACTACTTTTTCCCCTCTAAATGAATAAAGTTCATCACAAAGACTGTATCAGACCTTTACAACACTCCAACCTTCTTGTATTATTTAGTATTTGTTACATAGAGTTCTTGAGTTTTAGTTTTCCAGACAATTCACAAAGTACTTTTTCACCACTTGTCACTGCTGGCTTAAATAGTACATAAGAAGCAAAAGAAATTCTGGTTTAATGAATGAATAAATTAAAATGAGGACTAAGAGACAGCTTTCTGTATTATTCCTGGTGAGGAAATACGGGTGGCAGATAAGTAAAACAGTTTATCTCTACTTGTATTAAAAATTTGGGTGCCATAACATATCTTACCCAAAGCTTTTATGTTTGTTAAACAGGGGTTTAACAAAAGAAATTGCTTTGTTTTTCTGAGAGTATATTAAAGTTGCACTTGTACGAATGTGGAAGCTTTTATGTACACTTTTTTTTATTGATTTAGTTTAGCACTGCCATTAGATATGCTTCTAAATTGTTTTTTTCTTTAAAACCAATCTAAGTTCTGCTTAAGAAAACTGATCAAAATATAGTAAGACAATTTGATTGCATCTCTGAAGCTAATATCTCAAAATTAATGGTATAATCCACTTTAACATGAGTCTGACTCTGTCTTTATTTTTGAACAGGAATTAATCTTAACAATAAACAGGAAAAAAAAAAGAACAGCCCAGAAGTCCAAGTTAACAATAATGCAATGTATTTTAACAAAACCAGTGTTTCAACTTATAGTTGCATGAAGATAAGCTTAACTCCTTATAGTTTGTAACAACACTCCTGAGATATGAGGTATCAGAGCTTTGTTTCTTGCTGGAAAAGCTCTTTTCAAATTCATTTCTCTACCTGTCTAGAAACCTGATCAGGTAATACTTGTTTTTATTAACGCCATCCATCCCTGGAAAACACATGACTACTAGAGGAACTGTAAATAGGGGACATTCTGTACTATAAATCAGAGGTAATTTCTGGTTTACTAGCATACTATGTATATACCGCGTAAGGAAGTGAAACAATTCAAAACTTTCTGGCCTTAAAACCCTGATCATGCATCTGTATCTGAACCCAGTTTTCATGAGGAAGGAGCATCTCCAAGTGCTAATTATCAGTTTAAAGCTCACTGAACTTACCAAGTGTTACCATGTTTAAGCAAAACGAAGTTATTCTGGGGTGTGAATTTTCTACACAAGATATGTAAAATAATTTCTCAACTATCTTTGAGGTATTGGTATAGCTCAGAGTACTGTTTTGGGCACCATAATTCAAAAGAAACACAGACCCACTGGAGATGGTCCAGGAGGGAGTAAGAAGAATGTGCAACAGTCTGGAGGGAGCAGGCGGGAGCGTGGAAGGAATTGGCATTGTTTAGTCTAGACAGAAGACTAAAGAAAGATGAAATGACAGCATGAAAAGCTGTTACGGCAAAGCAGAAAATGTGAAATATAGTTTGGAAAAGAAATAATGAAAAAACTGCTGATTTGTTAAAGTTTTATTAAAGTTTTCTGGCTACATTTGTTTTTCAGTTTAAATGTTAAATGCAAATACCTGCCAATATTATGTAGTGCAAGTAAGCTCTATACATATGTTTTAACTTCAAAGTCCTTTTTAAAAAACTTTGTAAACTGGGATCTCTTTGTGATTTTTATGTTAAATAGATGTCTACAGTAGATGATGCCCACTTGAGATGATAGGATTCTAATTTCTGAATTGAAACTGAACTTAATATATTCCACTACAAGTAGCAGCATTCTATTTTTATGTGGGTCTTCATTTAATTTTTCATAGCGAAAGGAAAATCTCAGAAGATGATAGTGGTTCAATCTCATCTTCTCATAGAGAGTTGTCTTTGTGTAGGTTACTGAATAGAAGCATGAGTTTTGCTCATGCTATGTACAGTCTGGGCCACTTTCTTATTTCCAGAATTAAGATGCAGTTTCAGACTTTCAAACCATAGCTTTTCAGTTGTTCCAAATCTTTCTTTCCTTAAACAGGAAACTTATTTTTTTTCCATTTTATATCCATCTTTAAGTAATTTAGAATGTTTTGGAGTTGAGTCTTCAGTCCTATCTTCTTGCTCCATTCCTGCTCATTTCTATGGATGAATATAATAAATTCAATGAGAAAATCTGTTGTAGCTATAAGCAAGGCATAATCAATCCAGGAGAGATATATAGATATGCATATAATTAAAGAAAATCTTATAAACTATAAATACCAGCAAATAACAGAGTAAAGGATGTTTTAGACTCCTAAACTGAACCTCTGGAACTTCTTACTTCCTATGTGGAAAGGAGTTAACAGTATATGTACTACTCACATTTTCTTCATTTATGTTTTCAGAGACCTGATCTTTATAAGGACAGTTTATCTGTGGTCCTAGTCACAGAATATGAAGCTGGACTTTCCTGTTCAGAGTGCTCCTAGGTATCACCAGAAGTGTCAGGTAGATGGTGTTACCCCCATCACAATTGTATTTTACCTAATGCATTATATTTTACTATATGCTCTTATCTCCTTGAGGATGCAAGTCTTCTGGAGCATTTATTGTCTTGACAGAATATACTAACTGCAGCATGTACAGTTGTACAGAGAGAGAGAGTTTACAACAATGCAGAAGTCTGTCTTTTACAGAGGGAGTTTTCAGTGAGCAGGCGTCAAAGCGAAACGGTCAGCAGTATTGTCCTTGTTTCTAAAAAATTGAGAAAAATAAAGGATTGAAGGTGGGAGGATTAGCCACTTTTCTGCTAACCTGTAATAGAGTCAAAAATAGCAATTGTGCCTCAAATCCCAATCTTACGCTGTAACTAGTAGACAACACTCCTGAAAGCACCTTGACAACTATCAGCAGTGAAACCTGGCTAAGGCACAATTATGCAACCTCTCTACAGTGAGTCACAGTAGTAGTCAGAAAGGAATGGTATAAACATAAAAGGCCCCAAAGAATACTGTAACACAACTATAAAGAAAACAAAGTTGACTTCTGAAGGGATGTAATATAATGTATTTTCATATATGCAATAACCTATTATAAAGAAATGATCAGAGCCAATACAATGATCTCACTGGCTATTTATTGTTTTTCCAAAAATAAATGTGGCATTGTGCATTGAAAGGTCTACTCCAGTTGTGCTGCAGGAGAATCCATTACTTATCACAGATCTCTTTTGTAAAAATATACTCTTTCTGTACAGAGAAATGTCTTGACTTCAGGACTGTGGGAAACCAGGTATCCATTAGAGTGGCCAGCTGTCCCCCTTAGATCCAGAGATTGGCCTGTATCCTGAGCAGCTGCAAGGTATTTTTCTATGTAAAGGCAGTCCTGGTCTCTGGAGATGGCATGGGAAAACAGAAATGTCAAATCACGTATGCCCCAGTTCTGGATGGCCCCAAGGGTCATTGTGAAGCATGAAAGGAAGCTGTTCTTTGTCTCTTCTCTTAGTTTCCAAATATGGGTGTATCTGGGCAGTAGGAGGAAGATGTTCTTGTTCTTGATTAGAAGAGAATTCCAAGCCATATCTTAGACTATACCAGAAGTGAACAAGTGGTGGAGCCATCATGTGTACCTAGCACTGTGTTTGAACCCATTTTGCTCTTTGATATGGTATGATAATATCATATGTTTGCTCCAGAAAGAGAATGAAGCAAGTAAAATTGCAGTGGACAGAAAGTCCTTTATCGAGACAAGCTACTCGAGAATCTAAATTATTTTAATAAAACACTTTACTCATTTTCATTTTTTCATTTTTCCGCGTCCTCTTATTTCCATTTTCCTTTTTTGCTAGTTTTCACATAGATGTAAACATAAAAAAAAGTCTTCTATTATTCATGTTATACAACAGCTGTAAGATTTCATTAACGCTGAGAATTTGAACCAAGAATCGCTATTAAAAAATCATGCATTCTTGATTTCAAAAAATGCTAGAAATAGGTAAATAATGCTATTAATTTCAATAGATTGTTCTTTACCTTCACCAAACCTAAAAATATTCTGTCTATGTCTAGTTTTACTGCATGTAGTTCCAATACTTACCTACTGTAATTTTGTCATTCAGTTGTCTCCTGGTCTGAAGAGTCCATTACCAGTGCTTCCTGCCGTTATTAAGGGTTTAAAAGTGTGTCCTTGGTAAGGTAAATAAGCTGAGTTCCTGGAACTTTCCTCGTTACAGATTATTTTTTTTTCCCAACACTTGAATCGTTCTCTTGAAAATTCTCCGAAGTTTCTCCAAGTTTCAACATCAATCTTGAATTGTATACATTAGCTTGGATGTAGCAGTAGTCATTCTAGTGCCAGGTACAGAAGTAGGACTGAAATTCTCTTGCCTATATACATGTCCAGTGATTGTATTAGCATTTTTTGATGATTGGCAACACATGATAGCTACCTTAATGTGATTATTCTTATGTTTTTCTGCAAGACAAGCCTCTGTGTCATCTTCTGTAATTATAGCATCTACTTTGACTTATGTGTGGCTCTTCTGTTGCCACTGTATGTACTTAACTCCACGTCATCCAGTAGTAGTGACCTGCCCTTCATTTGTTATCTGTTTTTTGACACACAGGTTTTATCAGTGATAGATTTAGGATCTGTTAAAATCGATTTTTTTCTAGATTAATGATTAAAATGCTGCACTGAAAATAGCACAGCCCAGAAACATGGCTTTTATAGACTTGGAGATGCAATTATTTGTTAATGATTTTCCTATTTTGAAGTATTTTTGTTTTTTTTAATAGGCTTTTGTCGTCTTCTAGATCCTTTAGTCAAAATACTGTATAATAACAAGGCAAAAAAAAATAGCAAAAAACTTAACACATTAGTATGAATACCTCTATAATCATAAACAGTAATCATATTGAAGACTTTGCTAAATGAGTTATATTTTCAGTACACACATCTTAGCATTGATATTGATCGCCTTTTAAACTCTCAGTAGTTAATCTTAAGTCCTTGATACACCCTACAAGTATCAATTTCAGGCTTGAAGGTTTGTGTTTGTATTTGCTAATTTGTTTATTCTTTCAAAATACTATCACAATATTAGCTTTCAGTTAATCCTCTGCATTTTTGAGTGCCTTAAATGATATCAGCAATGACTCATATGGTTCAGCACTGCTAACTGCCATTTGATGATTGGAAAGTCAGAGCATACCTGTATTCATCTTCTGTAACATGGATATAATACTTGCCTAATCATAGGATTCACTTGCAGGAGTGGCTAAGTTATCGAAGACCTTTCCCCAGTTTTAGGGGCTCTGCTGACCTCTGGGACCAGGTAGATCATAGAGATGCGGATTGTTGGGTTGATTTCACGCATCAGCACTTTCAGATGTTCATGCTGTTTGGGAACTGCACCCATACACTTGCATCAGTATGAATTTTTTTGAAAGCAGACTTTTAAAAGTAACAGCATGAAAGTAATTTAGACTGTACATCTTTTGTGCGTGTCAAGTGGGTGATATATTAAAAAAAAATGGTTTGGGTTAACCTGCCTATTTGAGTGTAAGTGATCATAAAGAGATTTTAGGCATCATATAAATGCACACAAATACACAAACACTTGGCAGTAAAACTTTGACCCATCAGGTCTACTTTATAGCAAGTAACAGAAGATGAAACTTTGAAATAGAGCAACATGAAAAAGACATATGATATAATGTGGTCGTGGTACTAGGCTGTAGAGAGTTATTGGTTTCTGATGGAGGGGAGGAACTGAGGAAGCTGAATTTTTGATGAAAGTAATGAAACAGTTGACAGTTTACAGTGTTCATGAATGTATAGCCTATCTGTTGCCCTGTAAATTCTTGTCTGGTGCATCTTAGTCTTTGTTATTCTGATTGCAGTTGTGTTTCTTTCTTAATCTACGTTAGAAACCAGATTAAAAAGTTCCATGTTTCAGATGAAGAACAAGAGAGCAGGGATGAGACTAATGTGTAAGTGATCTCTCGCACACTGGCATTGTATGTTATATAGCTCTTCACTCAAATTGGTATAGAAGGACTGGACATCATAACAAGAGTTTAGACCGTGGTGTCATGAATCTTTTCTTGGATACTCCCCTCAACTTTTTGCTCCACTCATACACACACAGTAGTATTTGAGTGGCAAACTTGATTGGGGCACTGTCACAGGTGAAAACTAATGTATAGCTGCACGTGGTTGTGCCAGAGAAATAAAGAGGGTAACACAGAGACAGGAAGGGAGAAGCAGTGGGGCTTGGCCAGCTAAGCTGCTCTATCCCCAGCATTGGGGTCTCAGTTTAGTGTGCATTGATTGATGCTTGCCAGTATTCAAGAAGCTCTTTTGGAACAAACTTTACCTTGTGCTAGAGTGAGCAGTTCTGCATTGCCTTTGTTGTGATTACACAAGGGTTTGCGGCTCAGCAGTATAATCTGAGAACCCTCACTACAAAAAAAAAAAGTTCTCGTGTCTAAAAACCAAAGATTCTTTAACAGAAGACATAAAATCAAAGGAGGTCAGGACCTCCAGAAATCTTCCCACTACATCATCCTCCAGTATTGCATATTCCACAGTGTTCCAGGCAAGGATTCCAGCTCTTCACCACCTTTTTAAGTAGAAAGCTTTTGTAGCTTTTTCTTGCTGTAATTTAAGCCCCAATACTTGTTGAAGTAGGCAGTGAAAACAATAATAAAAATCTTCCTTCTCCTTTTGCGAGAGCATTATGTTTGTGAGGAATAGTGTGTCCCTTTTCCGGCCTTTTCTTCTTGAAGCTAAACCATCCAATTTCTTCCGTCTTTTATCATAAAGCATAGTCTAAATCTCTGCTGATCATCTTTACTCTCTGGGTTCTCAGCTAGTTAATATTCTTCTTTGACTGTAATGCCTAGATGAGGCAGAATATTTCAGTCAAAACCTTACCATTGTTGAGTACAGCAGGGGGCTTATTTAACACATCTTGCAGGCTCTACTCCTGTTTAGAAATCCTAATGCGGTGTTTGTTTTTTTCACAATAGCATGAATGTGTTGACTCATGCTTAGCTTGTGATTCAGTCTATCCCATGGACTCTTTTAAGAAATGTCACTAGCCAGTTGTTTTCCATCCTGTATTTGCGCAGCTGATTATTCCTGTCCAAATGAAGTATTTTGTACTTATGCCTCTTGAACAGTGACCTGGTGGGGATGGGAGTTCTCTTCGCCCTCCTGTAAATTCTTTGCCAACGTTTTTTGAGTTTGTTATTGCAAAACCCACAGCATACTCAAGGACTAGCTATTCTTCAGATTAGTCTTTTATTTTTTTAGAAGGCATAGGGAGTAGAGTGTTCAATGAATACCAACTCTATTAGCAAATACTCGATATGCAGATAAGAAGATAGAAGAATCTCCTCAATTTGTGTGGTAAACTCTATAAATTCTGACTTGTTTAACCAGAGATTAAGCCCAAATGTGAAGCAAACAGCGTTAAGAAATAAAAGGCAAAAGCTGACATTGATTAAACCTTGGTAAAGTTCCATGACGTCAAGCAGATGATTAAAATTTTGGTCAGGAAAATATATTGCCAGCATGTATAGATTTTCTGTGTTCCCTTGCAATGCAATCATAACTTCTAGTACAAGGAGTTATGAAGAAAACATCTCTTTTTCTAGTATTTTGTGAAAATAAGTTTATAAAGTTCTTAGCTCACATTTAATTATCAAAAGTAAATAAACAGATCTTCAACAATTTATTTTGGAACTAAAACTGGTGCTGAACACTCCTGAGAGTATCACAGAAATAAAAATGTGTATAAATAGAAGTATGAAGTCTGATTCTGAATACTTTCTTTTTTTATAAATAACTGATTATTTACTGGTAGATCTAAGAAGTATTCAGCTGTAGCAGCAACTATGATATAAGATGCTAGATTGATTAGATTTAGCATGTTTGCTTCAAACCTCCCCAAAGTACCAGGATTTGTTTAAACTTCACTTGTAAAAGTGCTAGATTTTTGTAATCCATATTCAACTAGTCTATTTTTAAATTAATAAAACAGAAACAGACAGATTTGTTGATTGGAAAGACATTTTGGGCACTGGTCTGCTGCAGATGTTTTCTATTAATCTAATTTCCTCTAATGTCCCAGTATGGAATAATTTTGAAGCATGTATTTTTACATAATCCTGGATTGCTCAAAAAATCTTATGCAGTTATCAGTTAAGGTTGTGTTGGAGACTTCTGTGTAACATTAACTTATATGTTAATTTAACTGTATAGGTACAATAGGATTCATGGTCCTAGTCAGAAGAGTCAGAAAATACAAGCATGGAAGAAAATTCTGGCCTGTACCAAGGATTTTATTCTAAAATGTCACAAAATTAGGTGCTGTCCCTTAGCTCTAAACTCCTGATATTAATCTCACAAAGGTTAAAAAGTTTGTTAACAGATTGCCTGAAAAGTATGCCAGATGGGTATAATTTGCATCAAAATGAAAAGACGTAGATACACTCTAAAAGATTCTGTTTCCAGCATATCTCTCTCCAAACTTCAATTTGTCTGTAAGATCCTCTAAAAAGTTTACCAGCAGTAACCTACTGTTGAGCTTCACAGTCCACGCATAGACAAGTTCTTGTATTCTTTTTCCTCTAAAAATATACTGAAGGTAATATTGACTTAGTTTTTTCTGACTTCAGTGAAATTCTGAGATTGACAGATAAATCCACTGATGAACAAAAATATTCTATAAATCTAAAAAAAAATGGCTAAATCCTTCATTTCTTGGCTTTCTTTAGTTTATGTTTGACAAAGTGCTTTCAAAGAAACAACTCTTTCCTAATGTTGTAAGCTTTGGCTCCAATTACATAGAAAACAGGCAGGATGTAGTTCCTCAATTTCTGAATAAGGATGAGAAGACTAAGAGTTACTCATTATTGAAGTCTTCAATTTAGCTACCAAAACTTAGATGGAGCATCATGAAAATAACTGTTTACAGGCAGCCAAGTTGTGTGGTTTGTGCTGCACACACGTGTTAAACTTTTCCTGCAACAGTTTCACCCATTCAGCCTTATTCTCCTTAGTCCCACCTCATAATAAGCTTTGAAGGATACCTTGAAATGCAGTCCCATGGCACTTTTGATAATGAGAGCCTCATTAAATGGCCATATATAACTCTCTTCCCTCTTTCTCCCCTTGTGTTTAAAACTATGGACCTTAGCCCCCACTCAAGTGAAGGTTTGTTGTAGCGGTACATAGTGTGTGTGAATATAGGTTTTGTGTGTTTCACAGAGGAAGTGCTTTGGAAACAGGTGTCAGCAGAGCCTGGCATGGAAGTAGTGCGGCTTACTGTGAGGATCTCTTTCCAGAGTTTTTCTTGAATCATCAAATGAGGCAATCATCTAATCACTCAATAGACAATTTAGCCAGGGAAGGCAGGAAGTCAAGGTTAACTTTAAGAAGTGCTTAATCCTCCAAATGAGAACTCAAAAGTGTCTTTTCAGTTCTTTGTGAGTACTAAGCCATAATCCTACAGCCACTACTGTTTCAAAACATGCTTTATAGATCTTGCCTCTGGGTAGAGAAATCTCTGAAAAAGGAATTGCTTTTTTTTTTTTTTCTTCTTCTCAGCCTACAGGAACTCTGCTGACTTGTTTATGGCCCTTTCAGAGAGGGGTTTTGATAAACCTCATCTTTTCCAGCTGCTCACCTTCTTCAGTTTCTCATTTCTTGTTCTGCTTGACAAAAATACGTATAGGGTGTCCACACTCGGCCAGCTCTGGACCTTATGCTTGCAAAATAGTAAGCTTTCTTACAGATTTATTTGCTGGCAAACTGCTCCCTGCTGAAGCTCATTTCTCTGCTTCTCTGTTTGTTTATAGCATGACATAGGTACTCCGCTGTAGCTTTTTTTTATGTAGTACTGCAGTTAACAAATCATCCACTAGAAAATGGCCATAAAACAGTATGACCAAAAGTGTGTGACTGTTATATGTAACTAAAACACACATAAAGCCAAACAACGCTCTCCCCCAAAATTACTATGCTGAGAATTACCAGAAAACCCCACCTAACTTTTAAATGAGGAGACATCTAGAATAGAATAACCTCTATTTTCTTTTCAGTGTTACCTATATGGCTGTTCCCATACATATCACAATTTTTTTTGTTGCAAGTCATAGGTATAACTATACAGTCAACAAGCGTTTTATTTCAGTTGCCTTTTCCCCTCATATTAAAATAGGTAGAGATTTAGATTTTCCCTCCTAACAAGCCACCAGAAACAAAATAAATCTGATGGGAAAAACTACCGAAGTCTGAATAGGGAAACAATATTTGCCAAAAGCATATTTTGAAAAAAAAAAAAAAGAAACTTTCCAACAAATTAATGATAAAACCTTCCATGTCTGCTACAGTGTTTGACCTTCTGCTCTCCACCTTCCCTGCTTAAGTGCTTCTCCCATGTACTGTAACATGGTCGCTCTCGCTCTGCAGCCTGTGTGGCTCCAGGCAGTGCTCAGCACATGTTCTAGCTTCTACTGGACTTGCTTCATTTACTTTCATAGAGTTTTGAATCAGGCCCTTCAGCCTACATTTTCCACTAGTAAAACTGAAGCCACTCACACATGTTACAGCTGGATAATTTCCAGAAAGAAAAAATAGGCTGGAGGTCTAGTATAGAAGCTGGGTTCAAGCCCTGCAGCCACACACTTCCACTGTCTCTCTGGGCCATGTCTACAAGCGATCTAGCTTCTAGCTGCACCACATTCATTTTCTGTGCTGGGTCCAGGTGCTAACCAGGGTGTGCAGTGTGGAATGTGTGGCTCAGGCTCATCAGGCATAAGGGGAATCCTAGCAAGGTCTCTCCAACTCCAGATAAATGCTTTTTCTGTTGAGTTATACAGGATGCTCTGTGAAGCACATGACACATACTCCTGCTCAACAGTAGTGTAATGGACCAGCTGTCTTGGATGACAGTGCCAAAGGATACCTTCCTTTTAGGGTCCTGGCATCATCTTCCAGAGCCAACTATAGGAGCAGCAGCAGTTCCTCATGCCACCCCAGTTTCTTGTAACATGCTCCCTCTAGACCAGCCAGCCCCTTCCCGGAGATTGCAAGCTCCCAGCATTGGCATAGCTCATGTGAGGCATCCTCCTTCTGTGGCAAAATCCACTGGGTGAGCTGAGGCGCAAAATAAAAGTGTTACATTAACCCTGAAGCTAAACCAGTTCCCATAAATGAACAGTGCTAAAACATACAGCTGTTCTTCAGCTTATTCAATAAGAGATTGGACACGCTTTCTATCTCAACCAAATTCACTGGAAGGGAGAAAACAGTAAAATGGCAGTGATGACCTCAGTTATTCTATCTAAACTCCTGCTTCAGATCTGCCAGAGACACCGAGACACATGCAAATTTTGTGGCTCCAACATCAGCTGAATTACAGTAACAGAACAACTGTGAATTCTCATACAAGTTTGTTACATGGCAATTGAGGGTATATTATTTATAGGTTTCAGCAATCTTGGAATCCATACCCAGGTTCTGCACAGAAGGCCTGATTCCTTTCCAAAAAAAAAAAAAAAAAAAAAGAATGGGAACAGAAGTCAATGAACATGAGGATGGCTGGGAAGAGCTGGGGGTTAAACCAAATACAGCTGCCTCCTAGGAAATGCAGTATTTCTCCTGAGGCCTCTCTTGACAGTTTTGACAGGTTTATAACCGAGCCAATACAGTTCAGAATAGCAAAATTATTTTCCTAACCCCTGTAGTGGTTGGCTTACCCAGACCGTCTAGACAGCACAGATGTGTCTGCACTAAGTCAGTGATCCTCCCCTCACCTGTAGCACAGCAGCTTTTTTTCCTATAGATGACTATTTTATTTTGTTGATGACTAATGCATAAAGCTGCTGGAAAATACTCTTCCTCAGCCACTCAGCATTCAAGTGTGCCGTTCACATCACTATTTGACTTTTAATTTGCGACTACAGATGCAGCTTTTTAGGAGAAGGAAGGTCAGACAGAGACCATATCCATCACTAGGTATTAGGTTTTTAGTTTCTTAGAGCAAAGGCCAAGTCTCCTTGTGAAGTAGCGCCAGCAATAAGAATAGAATTTCTGTACTCACCACGTCTTCCTTTCAGCACTCTACTGTGCATTTTTTTCCATTGACAGAGTTCATTTTATTCAGCAAAAGGCTACATCCACAAGTGTGTGCATGCATGTTTTTTTCTCATGACTTCTCTTTCTGAGCTAATGGGTGTAATAGTTGCCTGAGTGATGTCACGCTGAGGCTCAGCCTTTCCATTCAGTCACTGGCAGGCTTGTGAAGAACACATGGCTGCACCTGCTTTGGGTGGAAGCACTGATACATCTCCTCAACCCTCTCCCCGCTCTGTTCCCTGTCCTCACCCACTGGTTGGCTGACCTAAAGATTTCCCTGCAAATCCATCTGGTGGGCTGTAAAGTCTCTGTTCTTGAGAACTGGAAGTGAGTTTCAGATCTACCAAGGAGCTTGATCAGTGGCAATGAATCTGGCTCATACTGGTGGAATCAACAGCTTTCACACCTTTCTGACATAAACGGAGTTGGGCAGAAGGCCCAATTAAGAACTTTACCATGCTGTTAAACACAGAAAGTGAAGTCAAGATCTTGCAGCATTTGCAGAAATAAACACTGCTGGCCAAGCCCACCCTTCAACAAATCACAAGCAACCTCATAAAGGTCCTGTGCAGCTCTGCTGGGCATGACATAAGTGTTGAGTGGCCTGTGCAACCCCTGCTGGCTCCCCTCCTGCCTGCTCTGGAAAGTGTGCATGCCCACAGGGCACACTGCCCACCTCCTTCCCGAGGGTCTGCCCTGCAGCACTGCCCTTCAGGCTCCAGCATCAGTACTTGCTATGGCTTCTTCAGACCTGCCCAGAGTATGCTGCTGCTGAACAGTTGTGTGTCATAGGAATGCCACAGTCAAATGCAAAACAGGCAGCATGTGGAAAACAGGAGGCAGGGACAGACAAAAATATGACTGTAGAGGGGAGCCTTAAGGGCACTGGCCACTTTCATTAAAGTAACATTCATGTTTCTCTAAGCTAGGGCAGATAGTTAATTATTATAGAACCCACCTGCCTTCACATGTTATGGACTATATATGAACAAGTAGCAAATTGCTATGAAACTTGTGCTCTTAAGGAGCAACAAAAAGACATCAGTGAAAAGAACTGTACACAGCAACCACTGAGAAGCATCTTAGAAAAAGCCAAAGCAACTAAGCACATTTCTATAGGTAGAACTTTATTATTTTTTGCTAATCTAAAATTTGGTAAAATTTGGACTTGATGATCCTTCTGCGTCCCTTCCAACTCACAATATTCTGTGATTCAGAACTATATGAAAAGAATGAAACATTTTTATATATAGGAGAAGTGTCTAGATGTATTTCTGGTACAGTGACAGTTGGAGGATGCGTGTATGGCATTAGATGTTTTGTGCATCAAAATTTATCTTACAATAAAACCTATTTCTCAGTCACCCTTCAGAGACTCCTTGGGAGTTTTCCAAAAAAATGGTCCTTCTTTTCCTTCTCCACTCCATAGCACATAGATTACAAAACACTGCCCTGGTTAAGTCTTTTGGTTTTATCCCCACAGTTTCTATAGGGGCTTTCTTAACAGGGGAAAACATCAGTGCAACCTGATGTTGAAGGTTATGTTCCATCCTGTTATTTCACTTGACTTTCCAAATTTACTGTACCATACATAAACTTCCCCCCTCCAAAAAAAAAAAAAAAAAAAAAAAAATCAAAGAGGAGAAGGATACAGTCTGTCACTTAGTGTGGTTTTTTTTTCTATTTTATCATGAAACTACCACCATGTGTAAACAGTTAGCAGGCAAAAGCAATACAAATCCCATCTAAATTCACAAGAATTGCTGCCTGCAATACTTGAGAGAGGAGATTAGTAATCCCCTTTCATTCATTAGTTCTATCCACACAAATGTAAGTAATTTTAACATCCAAACAGTTTGGAAAACTCCTGTTGATGCTCATTGCACTTAGGCCCCAGCTGAGGTTACCTTTGCTTTGCAGCAGCAAATGACAGTTTGCACTCAATAAAGCATTGTATGCCATTTTGTAGCTGTCTGCGGATGGCCGTAGGATGTCAGCTGTGACAAGGAAAGCGCTGACAGCTCAATCTCTAGTCTTAACAGGCACAGAAAAAAAAATAATTTCTAGCCACTTGACATTCAAGTGCATTGGTAAGACTTCTTATTTGCCTTTTCTTTTTGTTTTGACCAAACGCCAGAGATGGTTGTTTTCTGAACTACTATCATGGTGTCCTCCAGCTGTCCTGATTAGTACTCAGAGTACTCGCAGCCCCCACAGGACGCACATTTTGCATAACCCTTGCTCAGGTTTTTTGAGAAGAAAACTATCCTGTTCCCAGAGCAGTCTCTATGTGGGCATATATATTACAGAGACAAGTGATACGTTTCATTAAAATATCATTTTGTGCAGCAAAACTCCTGATTTTAGCTATTTTTGTATTTCCCTTTCAATATCACTAGCAATATCTGTGGTTATTAACATCAGGGCTTTCCAAGTGTCTTGTTGAAGTTAAGGAAAAGAGACCTTAATATTTTTTTTCCTCCAGTGTTATTTTTGTGTAATTCCACTTGGCTATGTTGAATCACAACTCCCACAGTCCTCTATTTTACACAATATTTGCTTAAAAAGAAAACAAAAAAAGACAAAGGACTGAAAAGCAAGGGCAGTTTCAGTCCTTGTTCCACACTTAAATTCAATGTCCTTTCAATTAAATTGGCTTTACATTTGAAGAATTTGAAGATGAGATATGATGCTTGACCTTGCAAGGGGCCAAGGGCTGTGGACCCAACCTAACAAGTTACTTCTGCAGAGCATGTAGCTTTGGAGCCAGAGAACCAAGCACTTTCCAGTATTTATCTGGTAGTCTATGGCAAAAACAAAGTATCCTCAGCTTGCCTTCTTTCCTCTGATGCAGATTTTAGATATTAAAGAACCAGAGTCCGTATAATAATTGAGAAATGAATACACTTTTACAGACATAAACACCATCTCTGCCTTCCCTTTTTACACTGGTGTTACATGGGAGAGTACTACAGAATTTACTTATCGCAAGCTTACAGTGGTATTCTCATTGCAAAAATTATGTACCTGTCTCTAATCAATGCGTAATAGCTCAAACAAATATTAGCTCTTCCAACAGCAGCTCACTGGAAGCAGCTGTGGTTATCTCAATTGCTTATGTCAGTCATCAGAGCAAAGTTTTTCTGTTTGCTTCTTTTCTAATTGTTGTTCCCTGCAGTTCAAAGGATAATAGGTTCCATTCAGAGCTTCTTATCACATCAAGACAACTCCACCAGCAGGTTAGCCAATTTATTTGGGCATCTAATTCCCAGCCTATTACTTTTAAAACTCTTTGAAAATTGTCTTTGAAGATTAATCCTACTTGCTTTGACACCTGATAGAAGGGCATGCCTTATTACTATTACCCAATGATGGAGCTTTAGCAGGCTCATGAGACTTGGCTCTAGGTTCAGCAGGCCAGTTTAAACAGGTTTATAATAATGCTCTTCACCTGCAACTGACCTTCTTCCCATGTCACTTTTTTTTTTTTTTTTTTTTTTTTGCTAGATCTATGACTCGGACCATTAGAAAGCTGGAAGGACCAACACTTAATCCTTAGCCACTACATTACAAACTGAAGTCAGCTGTCAGACATGAAATTGCCCCAGCCAAGAATCTGTAGCACTTTTCTCTTCATGTACCAAGTATCACACAGGACAGGAAGACAAACACAGAGGAGCCAGTGAAGCAAAATATTAGCTAAGCTCTTAGGCTGGCAAGAGAGCTTGAACATGGTAAGTCTTCCCCTTGCTTCCCCACCGCGAGGTTCCCACAGCTGTTCAGCATGGCTGTACAGCGCTCCTGCCAAACAGGTGTCCTTGCCTCCCAGAGGGCTTCTCACAAATGACTATTTGCATTCAGTTTCTGAAATGGAAACTGTTTCTATTATGAGTATAATGGAACTCTATCCAAGTAACAGATTCTGGGATCCCAAAGCCTGCGTGTTTTCATAACCTGTACTCCTGACATACCCTGCCCACTTCTAGTGAACTGGTCAGGTCAATGATTTCTTTGTGCCTGCCCTCACCCCTCCCCCCCCATGTTTTACAAGCTGGCAAATAACAGTGATGCAGGTGCCTCTTATAGGGAATACAGTAGCTTTTAGAAGCTTGAACCCAGATATGCTTAAAGCTTGAAGTTCAGGAGAACCACTACAAAAAGCTCTTATGCATAAGGAAGGGATGTGTGTGCGCGTGCATAATTCAAATACTGTCAACACTTCTTCCTTCAGTCCAGCAACTCCTACATTAATCATCCTGCAAATCAATTTGGTACTGAATAGAACTATTATGATGCAATAGTTATATAATAAATAATAACAATTTGACCATCCTAAGCTGAGGCTTCTGAAGGTTAACTGCACACTGCAACAGATTTTTTAGATAACCTGGTATCTTGATTATGCATAATCACAACATCTACAACTTTCTGATACATTCCTCACATATGAGAAAGTCAGCTTGAGCTACACTTCAGACTGAGCCTCCTGTCAAGAGTTTCTCTAATTCATTTTCAGGAAGTTTGTATGTTAAATGAATCAGCATGTCACTACATAACAGTTTTGATATTTTCCAGAGACGCTGACATACCTCTGTAAGGTACAGCACAAACACCCACACTTGAGGCAAGGCTCACTGAAGTCCTTCAGCAGAAGAGCTGGGCAGGTGCCTGTACGTGAAGGATATGAGCGTCTTGCCTACAGAGACCAGACTAGCAGAACTCCGTAGAAAGAACAGACTCCTGAACACTGACCCCTGTTCTAGCACTGATGCAATCCTGCCACTCAGGTACTTCATGTAATAAACTGTTTGTAGGTACGGCTCTGTTCCTGTGTGAGCAGATATAAGTTTTGTTATCCCATTATAAAATTGAAAGACTGGCTGTGCAAGGAACACTTCACTTCAGAGGCCTTGAGCCCAGGTTCCCAGAATTATTCTAGGACCTCTTCCCAGAAAGTCTTCCCCCAAATTAAAACTGACATTCAACCTAGTACTTAAAAGCTTCTTTATTTTATTCTTAAGCAACACCTTAAAAAGCAGTTACATCACAAGATTGGTATTGCAGAAAGAAGTGGAGGTGCAGTTCCAAAAAACCCCATAGTGTCTTCCAAGTATAAAAATATACATCTAAATTGTTATCCATGGAAAAGTGTACCACCGTCTCTGCCTTGAGCCGGTCCTGCCAGCTTTTGGGTCATAACTCCCCAGTACAGAGCTCAAGAGCTCATATTGGAAGGAGCATCTCCGAGTTTCATGTCACAGGCATGATTCGTAGCACAGTGGCTTAGCTGCAGCACACGGACCCAGCATTAGGTTTTATGGTGGCATTCCATAGTTGCCCCTAGGGTGAGCACGCAGCATCCAAACATCTCCTGGGAAGCATATGTCATGTACACAAAACCATCTTCATCTTTGTAGTCCCTGTAAACCTCTGCCATGGTCAAAGACATACTGGCTAGGCTTTTGTTGTTCACCAGCAGGTAGAAAGCTTGCGTAGCAGTCAGAGCCATCCTGCTTCTAATTGAAGAGGAAAAAGGAAATAAAGGACCAAACATTAGCACATTTAAGGAGGTTTCAGGCTTAGACTATAAAATACATTAAGCAGAATAGTTGCAGCGTTTCTTGTACATAGTTTATGCATGAAGTCATTGCGTAGTTTAACATCTCCATCAGAAAATTAACTGTACTTGGAAACAGGAGGCTTGCTCTGGGGAAAGGCTTAAACTGCAGGACCATAGCTGCTACTGAGCCTGAGCTTGGAGTTGCCCATTACCAAGAAGTGCTGAGTACAGCTATAGTAGGGAATGCCAGCGCAGTCTGTTACACTAAAAGTCTGCCTGCCTTTGAAAGAGTCTTTCCCAGAGACTTTACAAGTGAAGACTGACTATGCAGAAGACAAAAGTATCTTCTACATAAGTTTATAACTAGAAAGGTCGCTTCCACACACTTTTTATCGTCTGAAAGCCTTACGATTCCCCAGCACCTCAGCAGAGAATGCCACCCTGCGGGAGACCTCTTTGCCAGTGTACTTGTAAAGAACACCTGGAATGGGTGTCATGCCGCCTACCTCTAGGAGCTGCCACAAGTTTGGGCAACGCAGTAAGGTGCAACAGGAGCAGGCCAGCAGCAGCTAGAAGCAGAGCACAGCCCAGAAGCACCTTCAGCAGGCAGAAGGGGAGCAGACCAGCGCAGGAGCCTCCTACAGCCCTTATCCTCCAGTGAGGGGGAAGAGGGACCTCAGGAGCCCAGAGCTCCTTCCCTCGGGCTCCGTCCCAGCTCCCGCAGGGGTTGGTCGCCCCAGGTCCCTCTCACGCCCCGTGCCCGGCGCGGTCGGTGCCGGGGAGCGGCAGGGCACGGTCCCTACCTGATGATGGTGATGAACTGCGTCATGGTCAGCTCCTCGGGGACGAGAAACTTGGTTTTGTCCAACAGGGGAAGGTATTTCTCTTTCTGGTACCTCTCAACGATTACCTGTTTTAATTAAAGTCACTTAGAAGCCCCAGGGACGTTCCACTCCCCTCCTTCCAAAATACTCAAAGCAGAAGCCGGGAGCCTCCGCCCGCAGGGCAGCGAATTACCGGGATCTTTGTGGGGAACTTGGCCCGGATGCCGGCCACCTCCTCCCGCCGGGTGGCTGCGCGGGAGAGAGCACAAGCGTTACGCGCGCGCCGCCCGCCGCCCGCCACCCCTGTTCCACCGCGCCGCACCGCGCCTACCCAGACTCTTGCGCAGCTTGAAGGGCCGCACCGCCTGCACCCCAGGACCCGCCTGCATCCCGCCGCCTGCAGCCACCGCCGCCCCGCGAGTCTTATGGGCCCGGCCCGGCGCCGCCCCGCGGAACGGAGGTGCGGCCGCTAACGGCCCCGGCCCTCCCGGCGCGGCCCGCCCCTCGCGGTGTGCGGCCTGCTCTGAGGGACGGCGTGCGAAGGGTGGGT